>NW_016917724.1:2915-22966 GCF_001483705.2 Eufriesea mexicana
GTTTGTTCTGCTTGTCTCTTGGAGGGCCAGCATTAGTGACATCGGCACGCTACGTTGAGATAGGCTTTGCTCGGATTGGTTAGGTTAGGTCAGGTTAGGATAGGATATCTTTGGCTTCTGTCCATTGCACTGAAATGCAGCGGATTTCTGCCCCCCAATATGCTCCGGTACATTCCGCTTGTGTCTGGGAACGCCAGCAATAGTGATCGCTATTGCTGTACGTGACGTAACAGAATCCAAGGTGCAGAGACCACTGTTGCTGGCATCCCCAGGGCCAAGCAGAAAATATTGGGGCGCAGAAGGGCTCAATAATCCACCGGGTCTCGGTGTATGCCGCAAAACTCGCAGCTAACCAATCCTAACCGAACCAAACGTAACGTAACCCGAACTAACGTGCTGAGACCACTATTGCTGCCGTCCCAGAGCCGTGCAGAGCATACTACAACAATGTACAGCGCAGAAATCTGACTAATTGCAGTTTTCATTACAAAAGTCAAAGCTCCCCTCTCCTAACATAATCAATCGTTGCATAACCGAACGTAATGTATCTCATTCTAACGTGCCGCGACCACTATTGCTAGCATGCTCACGATCAAGTAGTATATAGTAAAGCACAGTTGAGCACAGAAATCATTGGAATCGCTCTGTATTCCACTGAAGTCACAACTACACTATCCCAATCAAACCAAACGTAACATAGGAGACCGTAACGTAACCCAACCTAACGTGGCGTGGACACTATTGTTGGCTTCCGCGGTGCCATGCAGAAAATACCGGAGCACTGTAGAAGGCAGAAATCCACCGAAAATCAGTGTATATCACAAAAGTCATAGCTACCATTTCCTAACCTAACCAACCTTAATTTAACCTAACGTAACCTAACTACAGGTATCGCGCCGCGACCACTTTTTCTGGGCTCCCCAGAGCCGAGCAGTTCATACTACAGGAGAGTAGAGCGCAGTAGCCAACCGAACAGCAGTGTACGGCACAAACCTCGTAGCTGCCCCGTCCTAACTTGACCAAACATAGTGCAACCAAACGGAACCGAAATCAACATAACATGCCGAGACAGTAATCCATCGCATTGCTGTGTAGAGCACAAAAGTCGTTGCTGTCCTATCTTAACCTAGACGACCGTAACGTACGCAAACGTAGCCGAATCCAACATAACGTACCGCGATCAATATTGCCGGCCTGCTCATACCGGAGAAGAAAATGTTGGAGCGCAATAGGGCGCAGAAATCCCTCCAATAGTAGTGTTTAGCACGAAAGTCACACCAATCATCTTCTAACATAACAAACCGTAACATACCCAAACTTAGCAAAGCTAAACCCATCGCGCCGCAAAGTCTATTGCTGGCCTCCCCAGAGTCGATCAGAACATATTAGAGGAGAGCACGGCGTAGAACTCCATATAATCGCGGTGTATAACGAAAAATTCAGAGCTATCCATACCTAACCCATACTAACGTAGCCTAACCAAACGTAGGATAACTCAACGAAACCTACAGCGACCACTATTGCTGGCCTACAGTGAGCAAAGCAGAATATAGTAGAGCACATTAGAGTGCAGAAATCCACCGAATAACCGCGTGTGGCACAAAAGTCACAGCTATCCAAACAGAAATAAATATAACCTAACCTAGCCAAACCTTTCATACGTTTCGTACTAGCTCAGTCCAACCTGCGGATACCAGTGCTGCTGGCCTCCCCAGGGCCGAGCAGAAAATATTGGAGCACAGTACGGAGATGGTGTTCTCCGTAAAGCAGAGTGTAACAAAAAAGTCAACGCTATCCAGTCCTAATATAACAAGTCGAAACATAGCAAGACGTGACATAACTCAGCCTAACATGTCGTGACCACTATTTCTGTCCTCCACAGAGCCGAGCAAAGCATATTAGTGGAGAGTAGAGCTCAGAAATCCATAGAAACGCAGCGCATAGACGAAAATTCGGAGCTATCCAATCCTAATCCTTACTAACGTAGCATAGCCAAACGTAGCATAAGTCAACATAATGTGCAGCGACCGCTATTGCTGGCCCTGCCAGGGCCACGCAGAATATAGTACAGCAAAGAAGGGAGCAGAACTCCACCGAATAACAGTGTATAGTACGTAAGTCAAAGTTACCCCGTCCGAACCTGGCAAAACCTGACCTAACATAACGTAACATAACGGAACCTAACCCGCCGAGACCACAATTGCGGGCCTCCTTAGAGCCAAGCAGATCGTACTAGCGCACAGTAGATCGCTGATATCTACCGAATAGCAGTTAATAGCAAGGAAGCCAAACTATTCTTTCCTAACCTAAGCAACCGTAACATAACCAAACGTAACCTAACAATACCTAACCAACCGCAAAAACCATACCTGGCCTGCTCAGAGCGGATCAGAAAGTATTAGAGAACGAAAGGGCGTAGAAATCCACCGAAAAATAGTGTACAGCACAAAAGACAAACCAATCCCACTCCAACATGACAAACAGTAACATAACCAAACGTAACATAACTCAACGCAACGTGCCGCGACAACTGTTGCTGGCCACCCCAGAGCCGAGCAGAACATATTATAGGAGAGCAAAGCTCAGAAATCCATATAATCCCAGCGTATAGCGAAAAATTCAGAGCTATCCATAACTAACCTATACTAACGCAGCATATCCAAGCGTAGCATAACTCTATATAACGTGCACCGAGCAGTATTGCTGGCATACTCTGAGCCTAGCAGAATACCGCAGAGCACAGTAGAGCGCAGAAATCCACCGGATAACAGTGTGTGGCGCAAAAGTAAAGGCTATACCAACCGAAATACATATAACCTATCCTAACCATACGTTATGTATCTCAGACCAATCTGCAGAGACCACTGCTGCTGGTCATCCCAGGGCCAAACAGAATACAGTAGAGGGCTGTGGAGTGCAGAAATCCACCGATCAACTGTGTATGGCACGAATGTCAGTGTTATCCAGACCGAGCTATACATAACCTACCCAAACCAAGCGTCACATGGATAGGCTTTATGTGCCGAGGCCTATATTGCTGCCCTCCCCAGGGCCAAGTAGAAAATATTAGAGTACACTAGTACGCCGAAATCCGCTGAAGTAAAGTGTACAGCGCAAAAGTCATAACCATCCTTTCCTAGCCTAACCAATCGTAACAAATACAAACGTAACTTAAATACACTTATCCGGCCGCGACAACTATTTCTGGCCTCCCCAAAGCGAAGCAGAAGATATTAGAGGGGAGTGGAATGCTATAACCCAACGAATAGCGGTGTATGGCACAAAACTCAAAGCTATCCTCTCCAAACCTAACCAATCGCAACGTAACCAAACCTAACCTAGCATAACCTAACGTGCCGCGATAGTTATTGCTGGCCCCATCAGGGCCCAGCAGAGCATATTACAGGAAAGTAGAGCACGGGATTCCACAAAATCGCAATGTATAGCAAAAAAGTCGAAGCTCAACGAACCTAACTCAAGCTAATGTAACCTAGCCAAGCGTAGCGTAGCTCAACATAAGGAGCCGCGACCACTGTTACTGACCCTCCAGGGCCAAGCAGAACATGCTGGAACTCAGTAGGGCGCAGAAACTTGCCGAAGAGCAGCGTGTAGCAAAAAGCTCAATGCCATCCTGTCCTAAAATAACAAATCCCAGCATAGCCAAATGTAACATAACTCAACCTAGCATGCCGTGACCACTATGGCTGGCCTCCCAAGAGCCGAGTAGGACATATTAGAGGAGAGTAAAGTTCTGAAATCTATATAATCAAAGTGTATAGCAGAAAACGCAGAGGAGACCAAACTTAGCCCATTCCACGGTAGCCTTACTAAACGTAGCATAACTCAACATAACTTGGCGAGACCACTATTAACGGCCACCTCAGAGCCAGGCAGAGCAAATTGGAGCACAGTAGAGCGCTAGATTCCACTGAATAGCAGTGTACAGCACAAAAGTCGAATATATCCTAACCTAACGTTACCTGAACTAACCTAGCCTAAGCGAACCTCGCACAATTCAGCGTAACGTGCACATGACACTACTGCTGGCACACCCAGAGCCCAGCTGAAAATACTAGAGCACAGTAGAGCGCAGAAATCCACCGAATAGCAGTGTATAGCAGAAAAAACAATGTTACCCTGTCCCAACCTTAGCAAACGTAACACAACCAAGCGCAACATAATCCAGCCTATCGTGCCAATGCCACTATTGCTCGCCTCTCTGGTGCAAGCGGAATATACCGGAGCAGGGTAGAGCGCAGAAATCCAACGAATAGCAGTGTATACCTCGAAAGTCGAGGACATAAGAAGCTAATCCTAACCAACATAACCTAACCAAACGTTGGCTAACTCAACCTAGCGTGCCGAGAACGTAATTTCTGGCCTCGCCAGGGCCATGCAAAGCATATTAGTGCACAGCACTGCGCAGGAATCCAATCAATGGCAGTGTACAGCTCAAATGTCAGAGCTAACCAGGCCTAACATAACCAAACGTATCATAACCAAACGTAACCTAACACGACCTACCGCGCCTAGACCTATATTGCTGACTTCCACAGGGCCAACCAGAATATACTAGAGCACAGTAGAGCGCAGATACATAACGCATTGCAATTTAAGGCACAAGAGTCGCAAATATCCTAACCTAATGTTTCCTTACATAACCTAACCAAACGCTGCGTGACACAACGTGACGTGCCGATAACACTATTTCTGGATCTCCTAGAGCCCAGCTGGACGTATTAGAGCACAGCAGACAGTACACATTCGCCGAGTAGCATTGTATAGCGCAGAAGCTATGGCTAGCTCCTGCTAGCCTAACCAATTGCAACGTAACCAAACGTAACCTGAATAAACCTAACGTGCCGAGACTTCTTTCACTCTCCACCCAAGAGTTGAGCAGAGTATAGTAGAGCAACGTAGAGCGTAGAAACCGACGGAAGGTCAGGGTGTACCTCGAAGGTCAATGGAATCCTGGCCTAACACAAACGAGCATGGCTTAACCAAACGTAGCCTAACTAAAACTAGCGTGCCGAGACAACTATTGCTGGCCTTTCCAGAGTAGAGCATAGTGTAGTATAGGAATTCAGAGCGTTGAAGTCCAGTGAATAGCATTGTATAGCACAAAAGTCGAAACTAGCCTATCCTAGCATATCCAAACGTAATAAAACGAAACGCAACCTAACATAGCTTAAAGTGGCGGGACCGCAATTACTGGACCCTCCAGAGCCAAGCAGAATGCACTAGAGCACAATGGAGCACAGAAAGCCACCAAATAGCAGCGAACAGCACAAATGTCAAAGCTAACCTATCCTAACGTAACCAATCGATACATACCCAAACGTAACCTAACTCAACCTAACATGCCGCGACTATTGCAGGCCACCCCAGTGGCAAGCAGAATATAGTAGGGCACAGTCTAGTGCAGAAATCTTCCGAAGAGCAGTGTACAGCACGGAAGTCAACGGGAACCTTACCGAGCCGGACATAACCTAACCTAACCTAACGTAACACAGCTCATCCTAACGTGCCAAGGCCACTACTGCTGGCCTAGTCATAGCCTAGCAGAATGTAGTAGAGCACAGTAGATATCAGAAATCCACCGTATAATAGGATATAGCACGAAAGTCGAAGGTTCCTTTACCAAACATATCCTAGCCTAGCATAACCAAACGTACCATAACTCAACGTAAAGTGACTCGACCACCCTTGCTCGCCTCCCCTGAGTTGTGCAGAGTATTGTAGAGCAACGTTGATAGCAGGAACCCACCGAATAGCAGCGTATAGCACAAAAGCCGAGGGTACGCTGACCAAACCTGGCATAACCTGCCCCAACCGAACGTAGCGTAACTCCACGCAACGTGCGGCGACCGCAATTGATGGCCTTCGTAGAGGTATGCAAAGCATATTACAGCACGTTAGAGCACAGAAATCAACCGAATAGCAGTGTAAATCACAGTAGTCGATGTGGCCTATCCTAATCTAGCAAAACGCAACAAACCCAAACGGGGACTAACCCAAACTAACACGACGGGCACGCTATTGCTGGCATCCACTGAGACTAGCGGAATGTACTGGATCACGGTAAGGCGGAGAGATCCACCGCATTGCAGTGGATATCACAAAAGCTGTGGATATCCTAGCACAACCTGACCTAACCCACCCTAACCAAACGTGGCATAATCCAACGTAACGTGCCGCGGCCACTGCTCCTGGCCTACCCATAGACAAGCAGAATGTAGTAGGGCTCAGTAGATAACTGGAATCCGCAGAATACCACTGTAAATCACGACAGTCAAAGCTATCGTACCCAAACTTTCCCTAACCTAACTTAACCAAAAGTAACCTAACTCAACGCAGCCTACTGCGACCGCTATTTCTCGCCTCTCCAGAATAGAGCAGAGTATCGTAGAGCAATGTAGAGCGCAGAAACCAACCGAATGGCAGTGTATAGCGCAAAGGTCGAGGATGGCCTAACCAAAACTGGCATAACCCAACCTAACCAAACATAGCAAAAACCAACATAACGCGCAGAGACCGCTGCTCCCGGCCTACCCATAGCCAAGCAGGATGTAGTAGCGCACAGCTGATCACAGTAACACACGGAATGGTAGTGTAAAGCACAAAAGGCAAAGTAGTCTATCCTAACCCAGCCAAACGTAACATACACAAACGTAACCTAACTCAACCTAACATGACTAGACAACAATTGCGGACCTCCACAGAGACAAGCAGGGTGTACTAGAGCACATTATTGCACAGAAATCCACAGAATCACAGTGTACAGCACGAGGGTCACGGCTATCCTAACCAAACTTTGTCTAACCGTACCCAACCGAACGTAACGTAACTGAACGTAACGTGCCGCGAACAGAATTGCTCGCCTCCAATGAGCCGAGCAGGGTACAGCGGAGCAATGTAGAGAGCAGAAACCCGCCGAATAGCAGTTTGCAGCACAAAAGGTACCCTAACGATACCTTTCCTAACCTAACCTAGCCAAACATGGCATAACGCAGCATAACATGCGGCCACTATCTCTGCTGGCATCCCAGGAGCCAAGCAGAATATAGTAGAGCACTGTAGATCACAGAAGTCCACCGAAAGCTGTGTGTAGCACGAAACGCAAATATATCCTAACCTAGCCTGTCCTAGCTTAACGTCACCGAACGTAGCGTAACTAAACCAAACTTGCCGAGACCACTACTGCCGGCCTCCCCAAATCCAAGCAGAAAATATTGGGGTGCAGAAATCCACAGAATATCAGAGTATAGCACAGAAGTCGGCGATAATGCAATCAAGCATAGCTAAACCCAATCTAACCGAACGTAACATAACTCAACCAGAGGTGCCGGGACCACTATTCCCGGCGTTACCGGAGAAAAGCAGAGTGAGATAGAGCACCTTAGGGAGCAGAAGTCCATAGAATAGCAGTATGTAGCGAAAAGTCAATGCTGCCCATACCTGACACAAGCTAGCGTAACTTAACCGAACGTAACATAACTCAATGTAACATGCCGCGACCACGATTTCCGTCCTCCACAGTGCCAAGAAGAACATATTAGAGGAGAGTAGTTCGCTGAAGTCTACGTTATAACAGCGTATAGCACGAGAGTCTAAGGTGTCCCAACAAAGCTTAACCTAACCTAACCTAACCATGCACAACATAACACAGCGTAACGTGCCACGGCCCCAATGCTGTCCAACACAGAGTCGAGCAGGATACAATAAAGCTATGCAGAGTGCAGAAAAGCGCCGGAAAGAAGCGTACATCACAAAAGTCAGAGCAACCAAACCAAGTCAAATCTAACCTAACCATACCAAACGTAGCTTAGCTCAACATAACCTACCGGGAGCACTATTGCTGGCCTCTACGGAGCAATGCAGAACATATTAGAGCACAGTAGGCCGTAGAAATCCACCGAAAAGCAGTGTATAGCACGGAAGCCAGAGCCATCCTTCTTATCCGCACCAAACGTAACGTAACCATACGCAACCTACATCAATATAACTTGCCGAGGCCACTATTGTTCGCATCCACAGAGACGAGCAGAACGTACTACTGCATAGAGGAATGGAGGAATCAAACAAATGTCAGTGCATTGCACAAGAGTAAAAACTACTCTATCCTAACTTACCAAACCTTCACATGACAAAACGTAGCATTGCTCAAACCAACGTGCCGTGACAACTGCTGCTGGCCTCCTCACGGTCAAGCAGAATGTTGTAGAGAACAGACGAGCGAAGGAATCCGCCGAATAACTGTACATAGCACGATAGTCAAAGCTGTCTAAGTCGAACTTAGCGTAACCTCAACTAACAAAACTTAACGGAAAACGACCTAACGTGCCGAGACCACTGTTTATGGCCTCCCTAGAGACAAGTAGAAAATATTAGAACACATTAAGGAGCAGAAACTCTCCGCATAGCAGTGCGTGGCAAGGAAGTCAATGCTACATTGTCCTAACATAACAAAGAGTAACATAGCCAAACGCAACCTAACTCAACCTATCGTGCCGTGACCACTACCGCTGATCACCACAGCGGCGAGCAGCACAAATTAGGGGAGAGGAGTGTACAGAAATCCATTGAAACACCGCGTATAGACGAAGGTCATGGCTATCATAACCGAACTATAACTAACCTAACATCGAAAAGACAACATAATAGTGATCGCTGCAATTTACGTTTTGTTAGGTTAGGTTAGATTATGTTTGGTCAGGTTGCCTTCTTCTTTTGCGCTATCGATTTCTACGCTCTACTGTGCTCTAGCATATTCTGCCCGGCTCTGCGGGGGGTGCCAGCAATAGTGGTCTCGGCACGCTAGGTTGGGTTAGGTTACGTTTGGTTTGGTACGGCTTGTTTGGGATATGCTAGGGTATCTTTTACCCCTGTCCTCTTCACTATAGTGCGGCCGATTTCTACGCTCTACTGTGCTCTAGCCTATTCTGATTGGCTCTGGGAAGGCAGCAACAGTGGTCTCGGCACGTTAGGTTGGGTTAGGTTACGTTTGGTTTGGTTACGATTTATAGGTTAGGTTTGGATAGCTTTGACAGTCTTGGCATGGACAGTTATTCGGCGGACTTCTGCGCTTAGCTGTACTCTAATGTGCTCTGCTTGGCTCTGTGGTGACCAGCAATATTGGTCTCGGCACGTTAGGTTGGGTAATGCAACGTACTCTTATGTTATGTTTTGTTACCTTAGGCTAAGATAACTTCGCCTTTTGGTCCGATAGCTGCCATTCGGTGGATTTCTGTTCACTACTGTGATCTGATATCTCATGCTTTGCTCTGGCGAGGCCAGAAATTGTTGCCGTGGGGCGTTAGGTTTAATTGTGTTACGTTCGATGATGTTACGCTCGGCTAGGTTTGGGCATACTACTTCGACTATTGTGCTACGCACTACTATTCCGCGAATTTCTGTTGTATACTGTCCTCTACTACATTCTGCTTGGCTCTGGGGAGACCAGGAGCAGTGGTCGCGGCACGTCATGTTTAGATATGCTGCGTTTGGTTTGGTTGGGATAGGCCAGATTAGGTTAGGTTAGGTTGAGGCATTCACTGAAATGCGGTGGATATCTGCGCTCAACTGTGCTGTAGTATATTCTGCTTGTCTTTGTGGAGGACAGCAATAGTTATACCGCCATGTTGGTTTGTGTTCGGCCACGTGCAGATAAGTTACGTTTGGCTAGGTTAGTATAGCCTACCCCGACTTTGGTGCTATTGACTGCTTTTCGTTGGATTTCTTCGCTCAAACAAGCCCTAATGTGCTCTGCTTGGGTTTGAGGGGGCCTGCAATATTGGTCTCGTCACGATATGTCGTGCTACACTACGTTCGGTAAGGTTAGTTTAGGTTAAGCTCTGTCAGGTTATCTTTCACTTTCGTGCTGTGCACTGCTATTCGCAGGATTTCTGAGCTCGACTGAGCTTTACTATACTTCGCTTGGACCTCGGAGGCAAGGTATAATGATTGCGGCACGATATGGTGTGTTTGGCTACGTATGGCTTGGTTATGTTAGCTTGGATTAGGGTTGGATAGCCTTCACTTTTGTGCTATACACTTCCATTCTATAGACTTCTGTGCAATACTCTCCTCTAATATGCTCCGATCGACTCTGAGAAGGCCAGTGCTTCTGGCCGCGGCACGTCAGGTTCAGTCATATTGCGTTCGCTTATGTTATGTCAGCTGAGTATGGTTATGATATCTCTGACTCTTGTGCTCAACACTGCTATCTCATGAACTTCTGCACTCTACTGTGCTCTATCATATTCTGCTTATCCCTGAGTGCGCCAGCAATAGTGGTCGCGGAATGATAGTTTGTGTTATGTCACGTTTGGTAATGTTACGTTAGTCTAGATTTGGTTAGGATGCCTATGACTTTTGTGCTCCGCACTGCTGGTCGGTGGACCTCTGCGATCTACTGTGCTCTAATGTGCTCTGCTCGATCCTCGGGGGCCAGCAAATGTGGTCGTGGCGCATTAGGTTGTGCTATGTTACATTTGGTTAGGTTAAGTCAACTTGGGCTTGGCTTGGATACCTTTGACTCTTATGCTGTACACTGTGATTCTTTGGATTTCTGCCATCTACTCTAGTATAACATGTTCCCTTCGGCTCTGGGGAGGCGAGCATTGTTGGTCGGTGCACGATACGTTGAGTTATGTTGAGCTTGGTTATGTTACGTTTGGATAGGTTGGGATAGGATCGCATTGACTTCTGTGCAATAAACTGCAAAACAGCGCATTTCTGCGCCCTGCTGTGCTCTTACGTATCCTGCTTGGCTCTAGGCACGCCAGCATTAGTGGTCTCGGCAGGTTAGGGTGAGATACGCTACGTTCGGTTATACCGCGCTAGTTCGGTTTAGGTCAGCATATGTATTGCTTCCGTGGTATAGACTGCCATCCGGTGGGTTTCTGCGTTCTTCTGTGCAATACTCTATCCCGCTCGGCGCTTGGGAAGCCAGCAATAGTAGTCTCGGCACGTCATGATGCGTTGGGCTACGTTTGGTTAAGTAAGGATAGCTTGCGTTATGCAGGGCATCTCTGTCTTTTACGTTCGACACAGACATTCTAAGGAAATATGCGCTATAATCTCCTCTAATACCTTCCGCTAGTCTGTGGGGAGGCCATAAATAGTGGTATGGACGTGCTGGTTTGTGTTAGGCTGCGTTTGGTTGTGTTAAGTTTTGTTAGGATAGGATAGGATAACTTTGACTTTTAAGATTTACACTGTAATTCGGTGGATTTCTGCGCTCTACTCTGCTCTGTCATGCCCTGCTTGGCTCTGGGGAGGGCAGAAATCGTGGTCACCGCATGTATGGTTATTTCGGCTGATTTTGGTCGGGTTAGGTTAGGTAATGTTTGGTTAGCAAACCTTTGACTTTTGTGCTGTACACTGCTGTACGGTGGACTTCTGCGCTCTAATGTGCACTATTATATTCTGCTTCGATCTGTGGAGGCCAGTAATGGTGATCTCGGTACGTTAGGTTCAGATAGGCCACGTTTGGTTAGGTTAGGTTGGCGTCCGTTGGGTTTGTATAGCTTCGACTTCTATGCCGTACACTGCGATTCTATGGATTTCTTCCCTCTACATTCCTGTATTATGCTCTGATTGGCTCTGTGGAGGCCAGCAATAATGGTCGCGGCACCTAGGTTGAGTTAGATTTCGTTTGGTTGTGTTAGGTGTCGTTGGCTTATGTTGGGATACCTTTGTCTCTTTTGCACAACCCTGATATCTTATGGACTCCTGCGCTCTGCTGTGCTCTACGGTGTTCAGTTTGTCTCCGGGAACTCCGGAAAAGGAGGTCGCGGCACGTTAGGTTGAGTTTAGTTACGTCTGGTGATATTACGATTGGTTATTTTGGGATACGACAGCTTTGACCTTTGCGCAATACTCTGATATTCGGTGGATTTCTCCGCTCTCCTATGATCTTATATGCCCTGCTCTGCTCTGTGGAGGACAGAAATAGCGGTCGCGGCGCGATGGGTTGTGTTATGTTACGTTTGGTCAAGTTATATTTGTTCGCGTTGTGTTAGAATATCTTTGATTTTTGCGGTGTACACTGCGGTTCGATGGATTTCGGCGTTTCACTCTCATCTGATGTCCTGTGACAGTCTCTTGGAAGGCCAGAAACAATGGTGTCATCTCGCTATGTCCAGTTAAGCTATGTTCGGTTCGGTCAAGTCAGGTGTGGTTAGGTCGGGATATCCTTGACTTTTGTGCTTGACACTGCATTGCGGTGGATGTCTACATTCCACTGTGCTCTAGTATGTCCTGCTTGTCTCCGTGGATGCCGGTAATGGTGGTCTCGGCACGGTAGGTTTAGATGTGCTACGTTTGGCTTGGTTACGTTACCTTTGGTTAGGTTTTCAAAGCTTCGGCTTTTTCGCTATGCACTGCAATTCTATGCATTTCTGCGATCTACTCTCCCCTATTATGCTCTGCTTGACTCTGTGGTTGCCCCCAATGCCGGCAGCGACACGACAGGTATGGTTAAATTGCGTTCGATTAGGTTATGGTAGGTTGTGTTATGTAAGGATACCTTAGACTCTTGCGCTCAGCCGCCCTACCCTATGGTCACCTGCGTCCTACTGTGCTCTATCATATTCGGCTTGTCCCTGGGAACGCCAGCAATAGCGGTCGCGGCACGATAGGATCGCTTACGTTGCGTTTGGTTATATTATGTTTCGTCAGGTTTTCATCGTCTTTTGCGCTGTACACTACTATATGGTGGACACCTGCATTCCACATTGCTCTACTACACCCTTCTCGTCTCCGGGGATGCCGGAAATATTGGTCGTGGCACGGTAGGTTGGGATAGGCTCCGTTCTGTTAGGTTAGATTTGGCTATGTTTAGACAGGGTATATTTGGCATTCGTGATATGAACTGCAACGCGGTTAATTCCTGCGCCCTACTGCGCTCTTGTATATTCTGCTTGCCTCTGCGGAGGCCAGCAATAGTGTCCTAGGCACGTTATGTTGGGTTAGGGCACACTATTTTCGGCTACCCTACGTTTCGCTAGGTTACGTTGGTTCGGGTTAGTATTGGATAGCTTTGACTTTTCTGCTATACACTGCGGTACAATGCATTTCTGCGCAATACCCTCCAGTAACATGCACTGCTTGTCTCTGTTGAAGCTGGCAGTAGTGCTCCCGGCACGTTAGGTTGTGCTAGGTTACGCTTGGTTATGATGCTGCAGGTTAGGTTTGGTTGAGACAGCATTGATTTTTGTGCTGTACACTGCTGTTCTTTGGATTTTTGCGCTCTGCTGTGCTTTAGTATATTCAGCTTGGCTCTGGAAAGGCCAGCAATAGTGGACTCGGCAAGTTAGGCTGTGTTACGATACGTCTTGTTATGCCATGCTTGGTTCGGTTTGGCTAAGATAACTTTCACTTTTGTGCTATACACAGCTTTTCGATGGATTTCTGCACTCCACTGTGCTATAACATGCTCTGCTTGGCTCTGGGACGCAAGCAGCTGTGCTCTCGGCTCGCTCGGTTTGGGTTAGGTTACGTTTGGTTAAGTTATGTTAGTTTCGGTTTTGGTCAGGATAGCTTTGAATCTTCTGCCGTAAATTGCCGTTCTTTAGCCTTCTGCGCTCTACCCGCCCTTATTATGCTTTGCATGGCGGTGGTGAGGCTATCTACAGTGGTCTAGGCACGTTATATTGTATTTGGTTGCGTTTGGTTGCGTTTGGTTGCGTTGCGTTTGTTTAAGTTGAGATAGGGTAACTTTGGCTACTGCGCCATACACTGCAATTCGGTGGACTTCTGCGCTCTACATTGCTCTGCTATACCATGTTCGACTTCGAGGCGCCAGCAATAGTGGTAGCGACATGATTGGTTGAGTTAGATTACGTTCAGTTAGGCTAGGTTTAGCTATGTTTGGCTATGATTGCTTTGACCTTTATGATATACATTGCAAATCGGTGGATTTCTGCGCTCTGCGCTGCCCTAATATGCTCTGCTTGGCACAGGGGAGGTCAGCAATTGTGGTATACGGCCGTTAGGTGGAGTTACGGTACGTTCGTTTGTGTTATATTTGGTTAGGTTAGGATGGGACAGCTTCGTCTTTTGTGCCATACACTGATGTTCAGCGGATTTCTGCGCTCTGCTGTGCTGTACTATATCCTGCTTGTCTCTAGGGAGGTCCCGATAGTAGTCTCAGCACCTTATGTTGAGTTAGGCTACGTTTGGCTAGGTTAGCATAGGACAGGCTAGGTTAGGTTATCCTTGACTTTCATGCTATACACTGCCAGTCTATGGACTTCAGCGCCCTGCTGTCCTCTAGTATGTTCAGTTTGAAGATGCACGTTGGATTAAGTGAGGTTACGTTCTTTAATATTGCGTTTGGACAGGTTATGAGGGGATAGAGTTGTCTTTTGCGCTATACACTGCTCTTCGGTGGATTTTTAATATCTACATTGCTGTACTGTACTCTGCTGGACTCTGGGGATGCCAGGAGCAGTGGGCTCGAGACGTTAGGATGTGTTAGATTACGTTTGGATAGGCTAGGCTTGTTCGGGTCGGGTTTGGATAGCTTTGACTTTTCAGCTGTACCCTGCGAATCTGAGGACTTCCGCACTCTCGTCTCCAATAGTATGTTCCGCTTGGCACTGGGGAGGCCAGCAGTAGCGGTAGCGGCACGTTAGGTTTGGCTAGGTTACGTTTGGTTGCGATATGTCCGTCTGGGTTAGGTTAGGATGGCCTTGACTATCCTGGTATAGACTGTTATTCGGTGGATTTCTGCGCTCAATTGTGGTGTACTATAACCAGCTTGTCTCTGGAGTGGCCAGCAGTGTTGCTCTCTGCGTGGAAGATTGTGTTATGTTACGTTTGGGTTTGTGTCGATTGGTTAGGTTAGTGGAGGATTGCTTTGACATTTGTGCTATACGCTCTTACTCGGTCGATTTCTGCGCTCTGCTGTGCTCTAGCACACTTTGCTTGTCTCTGTGGATGCCAGGAATTGTGTTCGCGGCACGTTATGTTGGTGTATGTCACGCTTGGTTAGGTTAGGTTTGGCTAAGTTTGGTTAGGATCTCTATGCCTTTTGTCATATGCGCCACTGTTCGGTCGATTCCTGCACTCTATATTGCTCTGCTGTACTATGCTTGGCTCCCGCAAAGCCAGAAATGGTCGTCGTAGCAGGTCAGGCTGTGTCACGCTGCGTGTGGTTATGCTAGGTTGGGATACGTTTGGTTAGGATAGCTTCGACTTTTGTGCTATACACTGCTGCTTGGTGGATATCTGCGCTTAACTGTGCTCTGGTATGTTCTGCTTGACACTTGGGAGGCCAACAACTGTGCTCTCGGCACGAAAGGTTGAGTTTAGTTGCGCTAGACTAGGATATGTTCGTTTGGGTCAGGCTTGGATAGCTTTGACTTTCCCGGTATAGACTGCTATTCGGTGGACTTCTGCGCACTACTGTGCTCTACTATACGCTGCTCAACTCTGCGGATGCTAGCTATAGAGGTCGCTGCGCGTCAGGTTGCGTTACGTTACTTTTAGGTATGTTACGATTGGTTAGGTTAGGTTTGTGTATCTTTGAATATTGAGCTTTACACTGCATAGTGGCGGATTACTGCGCTCTACCGTGCTCTGGTATGTTCTGATGGCCATGCGGAGGTCAGCAATAATGGCCAAGGCACGTTTGGTTCAGCTGTGTTACGTTTGGCTAGTTTAGGCTTTTCGTTGTTATGTTAGGATGGCTGTGACTCTTCTGATATACATTGCCATTCTTTGACTTCCGCGCTCAACTCTCCTTTAATATTCTCTGCTTCACGGTGGGGAGGCCAGCAATATTGGTCTAGAAACGTTTGGCTGGATACGTTTGCGGTCGGTTATGTTACGTTTGGTTATGTTAGAATAGACTAACTTTGACTATTGCGCCATATTCGGTGGATTTCTGCTCTCATTGTTGCCCTACCGTACCCTGCTCTACTGTTGGGAAACCAGCAACAGTGGGCTCGGCTCCTTCGGTTAAGCAAGGCTACGCTTGTTTATGTTACGTCTGCTTGAGTTATGATGCTATACCATTGACTCACGCGGTGTACACTGTTATTCGTTCGACTCCTGCTCTCTACTGTGCTCTACTTTACTCTGCTTGACCCTGGGCAGTCCAGCAATAGTGGCCGCGGCTCGCTGTGTTGCGTTATACTTCGTTCGGTTGGGTTATATTTGTTTGGGTTAGGTTTAGGTGTCTTTGACCTTTCTGCTATAGACTACGATTATGCGCTCTACTCTCCCCTAATATGTTCTGCTTGGCTCTGAACAGGGCAGCAATAGATGTCTCGTCACGTTTCGTTGTGTCAGGTCACATTCGGTTATGTTGGTTCAGGCTATGTTTGGAGAGGATATCTTTAACCTATTTGCTGAACACTGCTATTCGTTGGATTTCTGCGCTCTACTGTTCTCTAGTGTGACCTGCTTGGCTCCGGGAACGGCAGCTAGGCGGTCTAGCAATGGCGGTCTCGGCAATCTAGGTTCAGTCATGCCATGTTTGGATATATTCTGTTGGTGTGGGTTAGGCTTGGGTAGCTTTGACTTTTCTGATATGCACAGCGATTATAAGGATTTCTGCATTCTACTCTCCGCTGACGTGTTCCGCTTGACCATGTGGAGGCCAGCAAATGTGGTCGCAGCACGTTAGCATGAGGTCGGGTATGTTTGGTTGTTACGTTTGGTTACGTTAGGAGAGGGTGGCTCTGTTTTTGGTGCTATAGTCTGCTATTAGGAGGATTCCTGCCACATACAGTGCTTTCATATTTCCACCTTAGCTCTGGGAAGGCCAGCAATAGTGGTCTCTGCAAGTTAGGTTGAGTCAGGTTATGTTTGGTTATAATGCGTTGGTTTGTGTTAGGCTTGGGTAACTTTGACTTTTCTGGTTCACACTGCGATTATATGGATTTCTGCGTTCTGCTCTTGAGTATGGTGTTATTGTTGGCTCTGCGGAGGCCAGCAATGGTGGTCACGGCAAGTTAGGTTGAGCTACGTTACGTTTGGTTATGTAACGGTTGATTTGGTTAGGAGGGATTAGCTTTGCCTTCAGTGCTGTATTATGCTATTAGATCGATTTCTGCGGCCTGAAGTGCTGTAATATTTTCAGCTTGGCTCTGGCAAGGCCAGCAAGCTTGGTCTAGGAACGTTAGGATGCTTCAGGCTACGTTCGGTTATGTGGGGTTAGGCTACGTTTGGTAAGGATGGCTTTAACTTTTGCGCCTTACACTGCTATTCGGTGGCTTCTGCGCTCTACGGTGCTCTAGTATGGCCTGCTAGGCTCTTGGGAGGCCCGCAACAGAGGTTTCGGTACGTTAGTTTGAGCAAGGTTACGTACGGTTATGTTAGGTTAGGACAGGTTTGGTTAGGATACCTTTGACTTTTATGCTATGCACTGCAATGCGGTCGATTTCTAACCTCTACTGTGCTCCAGTATATTCTGCTTGGCTGCACGCAGGCCAGCAATGATGGCCTGGGCACACTAGCTTTATATCGGTTACGCTTGGTTCGGTTAGGACAGCATATATCTGACTTTTGTGCCATGCACTCCTATTCGGTGAAGTTCTGCGCCCTCCATTGCTCAAATAGCCTGCGCCAAGCTCTCGGCGGTCCAGTAATTGTGGACGTTGCACGCTTGGTTGTGTTAGGCTGCATTTGGTTATGTTACGGTGGGTTAGGTTAGGATAGGGCAGCTTTGACCTTTGTGCTAAACATTGCAATGCTGCCGATTTCTGAGATCTACTGAGCTCTAGCATATTCAGCTTGGCTCCGCTGACGCCAGCAACTGTGGTCTTCGCACGTTACGTTGAGTTAGGCTACGTTCGGTTGGGTTGGGTTGGGACAGGTTAGGTTGGGATACCTTTCACTATTGTGCTATACATTGCAATGCGGTGGAATTCTGCGCTCTGCTGTGCTCTGGTGTGTTCTGCTTGGCTCCGTGTCGGCGAGCAGTAGTGGCCTCGGTTTGTTAGGATAAGTCAGGTTACTTATGGCTATGCTACATTCGGTGAGGCTAGGTCAGGGTAGCTCTGACTATTGTGCTATGCAATGGAATTCTATGGGTTTCTGCCCTCGCCTCTCCTCTTACGTCTTCTGTTTGACTCTGTGGAGGGCGGCAACAGAGGTCTTGGCACGTTAGTGTGAGTTATGTTACGTTTGAGTTCGCAACGTTTGGTCAGGTTAGGACAGGATAGCTTCGACTTTTGCGCAGTACACTGCTATTCGTTGGATATCAGCGCTCTTCTCTGCTCTATCACACTCTGCTTGCCTCTGGGGACGACAGGAATAGTCGTTGCAGCACGTTAGGTTGTGTCATGCTACGTTTGGTTAGGTTTGGCTTGGATAAATCTGACCATTGTGCTTTGCACGGTTGTCCGGTAGATTTCTGCGCTCTACTGCGCTCTAGTATCTTCTTCATGGCTCTAGGATGCCAGTGATAGTGGGCTCGGTACGTTAGGTTATTTTGGGTTACGCTTGGTAATGCCACATTTGGTTAGTTTATGTACGGATAGCTTTGACTAATGTGCAACTCACAGCGATTCTATGGATTCCTGCTATCTAGTCACGTTTAATATGCTTATCTTGGTTCTGGGGAGACCACCGATAGTGGTCGCCGGACGTTAGGTTAGATTACGTTACGTTTGCTTGTGTTACGTTTGGCTCGGTTAGGATAGGGTATTCCGTCTTTTGTAATATACACCGCTATTAGGTGGATTCCTGCGATCTACATTGCCCCTACTATAGACTGCTCGACTCTGGAGGGGCCAGCAAAAGAGGTTGTTGCACGTAAAGTTAGGTTAGGGTACGTTTGATTGTGTTACGTATCGTTAAGTTATGAAAGGATGGCTTTGACTTTTGTGCTATGCACTGCTCTTCGGTGGATATCTGCGCTCTGCTGTGCTCTAATATGTGAAGCCGCGGCCCTGGGATCGCCAGCAATTGTGATCTCGGCACGTATGTTTGAGTTAGGCTACATTTGGTTAGGATATGATGGTGTTGGTTAGGCTTTGATAGCCGTGACTTCGCGGTACGCACGGTTATTTGACGGATTTTTGCACACTACTGTGCTCCACTACATTCTGCTTGGCCTTAGTGAGTCCAGCAGTAGTGGTTGCTGCATGCCATTTTTAGTTTGGACACTTTTGGCTAGCTTACATTGGTATGGGTTAGGTTTAGGTAGTTTTGACTCTTCTTCCATACACTGCAACAACCATAGATCTCTGCGCTCTACTCTCCCCTAATGTGTTCTGCTTGGTTGCGATGAGAACAGCAATAGTGGTCGCGGCACGTTAGTTTCCGTTCCGTTACGTTTGGTTATGTTACGATTGGTTAGGATAGATGAGGGTAACTCTGACTTTCGTGCAATACACCTCTGTTCGGAGGAGTTTTGCGTCCTACTGCGCTCTACTATGCACTGCCTGGCCCTGAGTATGCCAGCAATATTGGTCTCAGTGCGGTAGTTTGGGCTAGGTTACGTTTCCTTGTACTACGATAGGACACGTTCGGTAAATATAGCTTTAGCTTTCGTGCTATACACTTTTGTTCGGTGGATTTCTGCGCTCTACTGTGCTCCACCATACTGTGGTTGTACGCAGGGAGCCCAGCAATCGTGGTCGCGTGACGTTATGTTGAGATATGCTACGTTTGGTTGGGATATGCAGGCTTGGGTTGCGATTGGATAGCTCCGAGTCTTCTGCCGTACACTGCAATAGTACTGATTTCTACAATCCACTCTCGTCTAATGTGCTCTGCTTGGCTCTGCGAAAGACAGCAATAGTGCTCGGGGCGCGGTAGTTTGAGCTGTTACGTTTCGTTATATTATGATAGGACATGTTCCGCAAAGATAGCTTCGATTTGTGCACTATACACCGTTATTTGGTGCATTTCTGCTTTCTACTCTGGTCTAATATGTTCTGCTTGGCTCTATGGAGGCCTGCAAAAGTTGTCGCGGCACGACTCGTTGAGATAGATTACGTCTTGTTACGATACGGTTGGCTATGTTCGGTGGTGATAGCTATGACTTTAGTGCTATAGCCTGCCATTAGGTGGACTTCTGATCCCAAAGG
>NW_016917724.1:23778-26707 GCF_001483705.2 Eufriesea mexicana
GGCTCTTGGGAGGCCCGCAACAGAGGTTTCGGTACGTTAGTTTGAGCAAGGTTACGTACGGTTATGTTAGGTTAGGACAGGTTTGGTTAGGATACCTTTGACTTTTATGCTATGCACTGCAATGCGGTCGATTTCTAACCTCTACTGTGCTCCAGTATATTCTGCTTGGCTGCACGCAGGCCAGCAATGATGGCCTGGGCACACTAGCTTTATATCGGTTACGCTTGGTTCGGTTAGGACAGCATATATCTGACTTTTGTGCCATGCACTCCTATTCGGTGAAGTTCTGCGCCCTCCATTGCTCAAATAGCCTGCGCCAAGCTCTCGGCGGTCCAGTAATTGTGGACGTTGCACGCTTGGTTGTGTTAGGCTGCATTTGGTTATGTTACGGTGGGTTAGGTTAGGATAGGGCAGCTTTGACCTTTGTGCTAAACATTGCAATGCTGCCGATTTCTGAGATCTACTGAGCTCTAGCATATTCAGCTTGGCTCCGCTGACGCCAGCAACTGTGGTCTTCGCACGTTACGTTGAGTTAGGCTACGTTCGGTTGGGTTGGGTTGGGACAGGTTAGGTTGGGATACCTTTCACTATTGTGCTATACATTGCAATGCGGTGGAATTCTGCGCTCTGCTGTGCTCTGGTGTGTTCTGCTTGGCTCCGTGTCGGCGAGAAGTAGTGGCCTCGGCTTGTTAGGATAAGTCAGGTTACTTACGGCTATGCTACATTCGGTGAGGCTAGGTCAGGGTAGCTCTGACTATTGTGCTATGCAATGGAATTCTATGGGTTTCTGCCCTCGCCTCTCCTCTTACGTCTTCTGTTTGACTCTGTGGAGGGCGGCAACAGAGGTCTTGGCACGTTAGTGTGAGTTATGTTACGTTTGAGTTCGCAACGTTTGGTCAGGTTAGGACAGGATAGCTTCGACTTTTGCGCAGTACACTGCTATTCGTTGGATATCAGCGCTCTTCTCTGCTCTATCACACTCTGCTTGCCTCTGGGGACGACAGGAATAGTCGTTGCAGCACGTTAGGTTGTGTCATGCTACGTTTGGTTAGGTTTGGCTTGGATAAATCTGACCATTATGCTTTGCACGGTTGTCCGGTAGATTTCTGCGCTCTACTGCGCTCTAGTATCTTCTTCATGGCTCTAGGATGCCAGTGATAGTGGGCTCGGTACGTTAGGTTATTTTGGGTTACGCTTGGTAATGCCACATTTGGTTAGTTTATGTACGGATAGCTTTGACTAATGTGCAACTCACAGCGATTCTATGGATTCCTGCTATCTAGTCACGTTTAATATGCTTATCTTGGTTCTGGGGAGACCACCGATAGTGGTCGCCGGACGTTAGGTTAGATTACGTTACGTTTGCTTGTGTTACGTTTGGTTCGGTTAGGATAGGGTATTCCGTCTTTTGTAATATACACCGCTATTAGGTGGATTCCTGCGATCTACATTGCCCCTACTATAGACTGCTCGACTCTGGAGGGGCCAGCAAAAGAGGTTGTTGCACGTAAAGTTAGGTTAGGGTACGTTTGATTGTGTTACGTATCGTTAAGTTATGAAAGGATGGCTTTGACTTTTGTGCTATGCACTGCTCTTCGGTGGATATCTGCGCTCTGCTGTGCTCTAATATGTGAAGCCGCGGCCCTGGGATCGCCAGCAATTGTGATCTCGGCACGTATGTTTGAGTTAGGCTACATTTGGTTAGGATATGATGGTGTTGGTTAGGCTTTGATAGCCGTGACTTCGCGGTACGCACGGTTATTTGACGGATTTTTGCACACTACTGTGCTCCACTACATTCTGCTTGGCCTTAGTGAGTCCAGCAGTAGTGGTTGCTGCATGCCATTTTTAGTTTGGACACTTTTGGCTAGCTTACATTGGTATGGGTTAGGTTTAGGTAGTTTTGACTCTTCTTCCATACACTGCAACAACCATAGATCTCTGCGCTCTACTCTCCCCTAATGTGTTCTGCTTGGTTGCGATGAGAACAGCAATAGTGGTCGCGGCACGTTAGTTTCGGTTCCGTTACGTTTGGTTATGTTACGATTGGTTAGGATAGATGAGGGTAACTCTGACTTTCGTGCAATACACCTCTGTTCGGAGGAGTTTTGCGTCCTACTGCGCTCTACTATGCACTGCCTGGCCCTGAGTATGCCAGCAATATTGGTCTCAGTGCGGTAGTTTGGGCTAGGTTACGTTTCCTTGTACTACGATAGGACATGTTCGGTAAATATAGCTTTAGCTTTCGTGCTATACACTGTTGTTCGGTGGATTTCTGCGCTCTACTGTGCTCCACCATACTGTGGTTGTACGCAGGGAGCCCGGCAATCGTGGTCGCGTGACGTTATTTTGAGATATGCTACGTTTGGTTGGGATATGCAGGCTTGGGTTGCGATTGGATAGCTCCGAGTCTTCTGCCGTACACTGCAATAGTACTGATTTCTACAATCCACTCTCGTCTAATGTGCTCTGCTTGGCTCTGCGAAAGACAGCAATAGTGCTCGGGGCGCGGTAGTTTGAGCTGTTACGTTTCGTTATATTATGATAGGACATGTTCCGCAAAGATAGCTTCGATTTGTGCACTATACACCGTTATTTGGTGCATTTCTGCTTTCTACTCTGGTCTAATATGTTCTGCTTGGCTCTATGGAGGCCTGCAAAAGTTGTCGCGGCACGACTCGTTGAGATAGATTACGTCTTGTTACGATACGGTTGGCTATGTTCGGTGGTGATAGCTATGACTTTAGTGCTATAGCCTGCCATTAGGTGGACTTCTGATCCCAAAGGTGCTTTAGTATTTTCAGCATATGTCTGGGATGGCCAGCAATAGTGGTCTCGGCACGTTAAGTTTAGTCAGGTTACGTTTGGCTTTGTTGGGTTAGTTCAGGCTTGGTTAGAATAGCTTTAGCTTTTTTGCTTTACGCTGCTA
>NW_016917725.1:0-331 GCF_001483705.2 Eufriesea mexicana
GTGCGATATCCATTGCAATGCCACAGAATCTGTCTGGAAAATGTAGTTTTATTGACATTTTAAGCTTATATCGTGGTGAGCGAAATTTCTTGTATAAATAAGGAGAAAGGATACTATTGCCGTGCTGTAGCCATTGATAGCCATTGTTATTCTATGGAATCTGACTGGAAAATTCAATTTTATTAACATTTTCGACAAATATCGTCGTGAGCTAGCTTTCTTGTATAAATAAGCAGGAAAGGTACTATGGCCGTGCTATAGCCATCAAAATGCTATAGAATCTACCTCGAAAATTCAACTTTATTGACATTTTCGACTAATATCGTGGTGA
>NW_016917726.1:0-1317 GCF_001483705.2 Eufriesea mexicana
TTTACTCTAATCTGCTAGTCCCTGGGGAGGCCAGCAATTGTGGTCGATGTACGTTAGGTTAAGCCTTGCTGCGATAGGTTAAGTTATGTTGGTTTGGGTTACGTTTTGAAATCTTTCACTTTTCTGCTGTGCACTGCAAAAAATCTTTCACTTTTCTGCTGTGCACTGCAATCCTCTGGATTTCTGCGGTCTTCTATGCACTAGTTTTTTCTGCCTTGCCATGGGGATGCCAGCGGTATTGTTCTCAGCACTATATTCTGAGTTAGGTTGCGTTTGGTTATGTTACGTTTGATTTGGTTAGGACTGTGTAGCTTTGACATTTGTGCAGCTCACTGCTTCCCTATGGACTTCTGATCAATTCTGAGCGCTGTCATACTCTTCTCATATCTGTGGGTCCCCGGAATAGTACTCTCGGCACGTTAGGTTTTCAGGCTGCGTTTGTGTAGGTTACACTTCGTAAGGTTGGGATAGAGTAGCTTTGACTTTCGTGGTATACACAGACATTCTATGGAACCCTGCGCTCTAATCGCCTGTAATATGCTCGGATTGGCTGTGGGGATGCGAGAAATTGTGTGCTAGGCACGTTAGGTTGGGATATGTTTCGCCTTATATGGTTAGGTTTGGTCAGATTAGGTTAGCATTTCTCCAACTTTTTTGC
The DNA here is from genome assembly GCF_001483705.2 of Eufriesea mexicana. Classification (NCBI taxonomy): domain Eukaryota; kingdom Metazoa; phylum Arthropoda; class Insecta; order Hymenoptera; family Apidae; genus Eufriesea; species Eufriesea mexicana. Next base: position 659 of record NW_016917726.1, read on the forward strand.
TGTACACTGCTATACGTGCGACTTCATCGTTACACATTGCTCTCTTATTCTCCGCTTATTTCTCGTGAGGCCAGCAATAGCTTTCGTGTCACGTCAGGTTGGGTTACGTTAGGTCCGCTTATGTTACGTTTGGTTATGTTAGGACAGAGTAGCTTTGACTTTTGTGCTACGCACTGCAATTCGGTGGATTTCTGCGCTCTACGTTGCTCCACTACACTCTGCTAGGCACCCGGGAGGCCAGCAGCAGAGGTCGTGGCACGATAGGTTGAGCTGCATTGCGTTTGGCTGGGACGGGTTACGTAGTGTTAGGATAGGGTAGCTTCGACACTGCTACCCTGTGGCCTTCTGTGCTCTCATGTGCGCCATCACAATCTGCTTGTCTGTCTGGATGCCAGTAATAGTGTTCTCGGCACGTTAGGCTGAGTTATGTTACCTTTGGTTAGGTTAGGTATGGTTAGGCTTTGGTTGGTATAGCCTTGACTTTTGAGCAGTACACCGCTATTCGGAACATTTCAGCGATCTAAATTGTTCTGCTATGCTCTGCTTAGCTCTCGTGAGGCCAGTAGTAGTGGTCGTGGCACGACAGGTATGTAACGTTAAGTCCGCTTATGCTACGTTTGATTAGGCTAGGGCAGTGTAGCTTTGACTTCTTTGCTATG
>NW_016917727.1:0-988 GCF_001483705.2 Eufriesea mexicana
GATGAATGTGTGGATGGGTGTATGTATGCATGAGTGGATGTATGGAACGTTGGTGTATGGGTGGATGGACGTATGGATCAATGGACGTATGGGTGGATGGAAGGATGGGTGGAGGTATGAATGGATGTATGCATGTATGTGTGGATGTATGTCTGGAAGTGGATGGACGTATGGATCAATGGACGTATGGATGGATGGAAGGATGGGTGGAGGTATGAATGGATGTATGCATGTATGTGTGGATGTATGTTTGGATGTATGAATGAATATATGGTTTAATGGATGGATGAAATTGCGGACGGGTGTATGTATGCATGAATGGATGTATGGAACGATGGGTGTATGGATGGATGGACGTATGGATGGATGGACGTATGGATGGATCGATGGATGGGTGGAGGTGTGAACGGATGTATACGTGTATGTGTGGGGATGTATGTCTGGATATATGGGTGAATGTATGTATGGATTTTTGGATGAATGTACGGATGGATGGATGGACGCATGGATGGATGTATGTACGCATGGATGGGTGTTTGGATGGATAGGTGCATGAACGGATGTACGCAAGGATGGATGTATGGATGGATGGAAGGAAGTATGGATGTGTGGAGTAATGGATGGCTGGTATATGGATGGATGTATGCTTGGGAGGGTGCATGTATTCATGCTTGGATGTTGCGGATGGATGTATGTATGGACAAATGGATGTATGTACGGATTGAGGTATGAATGGTCGAATGTATGGATTTATCGGTTGATGGATGTATGTATGTACGGATGTATGGATGGATGGATGTGCGGATGGATGGATGTATGGATGTATGAATGTATGTGTGGTTGTATGTACGGATGAATGTACCGATGTATGTATGGATGTTTGTATGGGATTAAGTATGTGTGTGTGTATGGATATATGGATGGTAGTATGTATGGATGAATGCATACGTGTATGGAAGGGCATATGTATGAATGATTGTATGGATGT
>NW_016917728.1:0-488 GCF_001483705.2 Eufriesea mexicana
CATGACTCAAACTAACGTACCTAGACGACGATTGCTGACCTCCTCAGAGCCAAGCAGAATATATTGGAGCAAAGTAGATCGCAGAAAACCGCCGTATTGCTGCGTAAAACACAAAAGTCGGAGATATCCAAACCTAACCTGACCTTACCTAACCCAACCAATCGTAGCATAACTCAGCGTAACGTGCCCAGACCACTATTTTTGGCATCCTCAGAGCCATGTGGAGCATATTATGTCACACAAGAGCGCAGAAGTCCACCGAATAGCAGCGTATAGCAGAACCGTCAGACAGAACGTGTCCTAGCCTAACCAACCGTAACGTAGCCAAACGTAACACAACTCAACCTAACGTGCCGAGAACACCATTTCTGGCCTCCGCAGAGAAAAGCAGAATATACTAGTGGACGTTAGAGCGTAGAAATCTACCGCATTGAAGCGAACAGCACAAAAGTCGAAGATACCCTGACCACACCTAACCTAACCTATCC
>NW_016917729.1:0-965 GCF_001483705.2 Eufriesea mexicana
CGAGACGAGACCAATACGGCTCCGGAGCCAGGCAGAGCGAGTGAGGGAACAGTAGAGCGCAGAAGTCCACCGAACAGCAGTGCATGGCACAAGGGTCAAAGATACCCTCTCCTTCTCTATCCAAACCTAACATAAACAAGCTTAACCTAACTCAACATAACGTGCCGCGGCAATTATTACTGGCCTTCACAGAGACTAGCAGGCTGCAATAGAGCAATGTCGCGCGAGAAAATTCACCGAAACGCAGTGTACGACACAGAAGCCAAGGCTACTTTTTCCTCACCCATACTAACGTAATATAGCCGAGCGTAGCTTAACTTGACCTAACGTACCTTGACCACTATTGCTGGAACCCACAGAACCAAGCAGAATATATTAGGGCACACTAGAGCGCAGAAAACATTCGCAATGCAGCGCAAAAGCACAAAAGACGAAGACACGCTAACCTAACCTGACATAACCTACCCCAACCAATCGTAGACTAACCCAACGGAACGTAGTCTAACACGACACAGCGTGCCGACCACAAGTATAGCTGTCTTTTCCATAGACAACCTGAACATATGAGATCACAGTGGAGCGCAGAAGTCCACCGAATACCAGTCTATAGTTCAAACGACAGCCACGCTCTCCTAACCTAACCAACCTTAACATAACCTAACGAAACCTGACTCGACCCACGTGATGCGAGCACCGTTGCTGGCCTCCCCAGAGCCCAACAGAGAATAGTAGAGCACAGCAGTGCGCAGAAATCCACCCCAATAACAGTGTATACCAGAAAATTCAGATCTATCCATACCTGATACAAACAAACATAACCTAACGTAACGCAACCTACCTCAACCTATCGTGCCGGGAACACTATTGCTGGCCCCCCAAGAGAAAGGGAGAGCGTATCAGAGCACGGTAGAGCGCAGGTATCCACCGAGTAGCAGTATACAGCAAAAAGGTCAAATCTACGCTCT
>NW_016917729.1:1060-9114 GCF_001483705.2 Eufriesea mexicana
CTCTGCGACCGACAGCAGTAGTGGGCTCAGCACGCTAGTTTGAGCTATGTTACGTTTGGTTACGGTATGTTTGGTTTGGTTAGGAGAGGATAGCTGTGAATTTTATACCAGACACCACTATTCGGTGGAATACTGCGCTCTACTCTCCTGCAATATGTTCCGCTCCTCTCTAGGGACGCCAGAAATAGTGGTCGCGGCGTGATAGGTGTAGTTAGGTTACATTTGGTTTAGTAACTTTTGTTTGGGCTAGGATCGGATGTCTTTGACTTTTCTGCTATAGACTGGGATTCTAAGTACTTCTGTACTCTACTCTCCTCTAATACATACTTCTCGGCTCTGGGGAGGCCAGCAATATGGGTCTCGCCACATTAAGCCTAGTTATGTTACGTTCGGTTAGGGTAAATTGCCATAAGTTCGGTAAGGGTAGCTATGACTTTCGTGATAAACACTGCTATACGGTGGATACCTGCATTATACTTTCCTCTATCATATTCTGCTAAGCCCTTGGGGCGCCAGCAACAGCGGTCTCGGCACTAGAGCACAGTAGAGCGCAGAAGTCCCCCGCAATGCAGTGGAAAGTCCAAAAGCCAAAGATGTCCATACCCAAACTGACCTTACCTAATCTACTCAACATAGCCTATCTCAACCTAACGTGCCGATGCCACTAATACTAGCCTCCCCAGAGTCAATCAGAGCATATTAGAGCACAGTATAGCGGAGGAGTCCACCGAATAGCAGTATATAGCACAAAAGTCAGTGCTATCCTGACCCAACACGGTCAAACGCTGCATAACGTTACGTAGCCTAGCTCAACCTACCGTGCCGTGAAAATTGTTACTTGGCGCCCCAGATTCGAGCAGAGTATGGTAGAGCAACGAAGCGCGCAGAAATACACCACATTTCAGTGTAAAAAAAGTATAATAAAAGTCGTATATATCCCATCGTAAAGCAAACAAACCTAACCTAACCGAACGTAACCTAACCCGACCTAACTCGCCGCGGCCACCGTTTCTGTCCTCCACAGAGAAAAGCAGAGCATATTAGATCACAGTAGAGCGCAGTAATCCCCCGAATAGCAGCGTATAGCACAAACGTCAAATACACCCTAACCTTGCCTGACCCAGCCAGACGTAGCCAAACGTAGACCAACTTAACCTAACGAGACGAGACCAATACGGCTCCGGAGCCAGGCAGAGCGAGTGAGGGAACAGTAGAGCGCAGAAGTCCACCGAACAGCAGTGCATGGCACAAGGGTCAAAGATACCCTCTCCTTCTCTATCCAAACCTAACATAAACAAGCTTAACCTAACTCAACATAACGTGCCGCGGCAATTATTACTGGCCTTCACAGAGACTAGCAGGCTGCAATAGAGCAATGTCGCGCGAGAAAATTCACCGAAACGCAGTGTACGACACAGAAGCCAAGGCTACTTTTTCCTCACCCATACTAACGTAATATAGCCGAGCGTAGCTTAACTTGACCTAACGTACCTTGACCACTATTGCTGGAACCCACAGAACCAAGCAGAATATATTAGGGCACACTAGAGCGCAGAAAACATTCGCAATGCAGCGCAAAAGCACAAAAGACGAAGACACGCTAACCTAACCTGACATAACCTACCCCAACCAATCGTAGACTAACCCAACGGAACGTAGTCTAACACGACACAGCGTGCCGACCACAAGTATAGCTGTCTTTTCCATAGACAACCTGAACATATGAGATCACAGTGGAGCGCAGAAGTCCACCGAATACCAGTCTATAGTTCAAACGACAGCCACGCTCTCCTAACCTAACCAACCTTAACATAACCTAACGAAACCTGACTCGACCCACGTGATGCGAGCACCGTTGCTGGCCTCCCCAGAGCCCAACAGAGAATAGTAGAGCACAGCAGTGCGCAGAAATCCACCCCAATAACAGTGTATACCAGAAAATTCAGATCTATCCATACCTGATACAAACAAACATAACCTAACGTAACGCAACCTACCTCAACCTATCGTGCCGGGAACACTATTGCTGGCCCCCCAAGAGAAAGGGAGAGCGTATCAGAGCACGGTAGAGCGCAGGTATCCACCGAGTAGCAGTATACAGCAAAAAGGTCAAATCTACGCTCTCCTAACCTGACCAAACGTAACATAACCAAACGAATCCTAACCCAGACTGCAGTACCACGACCACTATTGCTGGCCTCACGGGACCCACGCGGAGTATAGCAGAGCAACGTAGGACACTGAAGTCGACCGGATAGCAATGTACAGAGCAAAAGCCAGAGCTATCCCCTCCCAACATATCCAAATGTAACATTACCATACGCAACGTAGCTCAACCTAATGTGCCGAAACGGCAATCGCTGGCCTCCCCAGTGTTAAACAGGGTATAGCAGATCAATGTAGAGCGCAGGAATCCACCGAATAGCGTGTATAGAGCAAAAGTCGGCGATAACCTAACATAACGTAACCAAACCTAACCTAGCCAAGCATAGCATAACTCGAAATAACGTGCCGCGACCACTAGTCCTGGCCTCCCCAGAACCAAGCAGGATGTAGATGAGCACACTAGTTCACAGAAATCCACCTAATGGCAGTGTATATCACTAAAGTCAGAACTATCCCAGCCAAACTTAAGCTAACCTAACATAACAAACCTAACATGACTCAAAGTAACGTGGCACGGCCTTTATTGCACGCCTCCACTGCGTCGAGCTCAGCATAGTCGGGCAATGTAGATCGCATGATTCCACCAAATAGCTGTGGGTAGCACAAAGGACGAAGAAGCCCTAACCTAACCTGACCAAACCTCATCTAATGAAACGCAGAATATCCAAACATAACGAGCCGTGACCGCTACTTCTGTCCTCCGGAGAGGCAAGCATAGCGTATTAGATCACAGTAGAGCGCAGAAATACACTGAACATCAGTGTATAACGAAAAAGGCAAAACCATCCTAACCAAACGCAACCCAACCTAACCTAATCAAACGAAACATAACTCATCCTATCGTGCTGCGACCAATATTGCTGGCCGCAACAGAGACGAGCAGAATGCACTAGAACACAGTAGAACGCAGGAACGCGCCGCACTGCAGTTAAGAGCACAAGAGCCGTAGGTATCCTAACCAAACCGGACACAATCTAACCTAACCGAACGTAGCCTAACTCAACATGACGTGTCGCCCGCACTGCTCCCGGCCTCACCCGAGCAAAGCAGGATGCAGTAGAGCACAGTAGATCCCAGAAATCCACCGAACAGCAGCTTACAGCACAAAAGTCAAAGCAACCATAACCTAACCTAACAAAACATAACATAAACAAATGTATCCTAACCCTACCTAACGTGCCCAGACTACTGTTGCTGACTTCCACAGAGCCAACCAAAAGATACTAGAGCACAGTAGAGCGCAGAAATATGCCGCATTGCAGCGTATAGCGCGAAAGTCAAAGCTGTCCTTGCCTAACGTAACAAAACATAGCATAAACGTACGCAACCTAACTACGACTGACCGTCCTACACTGCTACTGCTGACCTTCGCAGAGCCAAGCAGAACATACTGCAGCACAGTATATCTCAGAAATCAGCAGCGATGCAATGAATAGCGCAAAAGCCAAACGCATCCTAACACAAACTGATCAAACCTAACCTACCCGAACGTAGTATAACTCAACGTAACTTGCGGATACCATGATCGCCGGCCCTCCCAGAGCCAAGCTGAACATATTAGCGGAGTGAAGAGGGCAGGAATCCATAGAATCGCAGTGTATAACAGAAAAATCATAGCTACCCAAACCTAACCCCAAAAATGTGACCGAACCAAACGAAGACTAACTTAACCTGACGAGCCGCGACCGTCATTGCTGGACACCCCAGAGCCTGGCAGGAAACGTTGGAGCACAGTACAGCGCAGAAATCCTCCGAATAGACGTGTGTAGCAAAAAAGTCAAAGCAATACATTCCTAACCGAACCAGTCGTAACAAAGACAAACGTAACCTATCTCAAACTTACGTGCCGCGAACATCATTGCAGGCCTCCCAGATTAGACAAGATTATAGTAGAGCAAAGTAGAGAGCAGAAATCCGACGATAAGCAGTGTGTAGCGCAATGTCAAAGCCATCATAACAAAACCTAACCTAACCTAACCTAAGCAAACGTAACCTAACTCAACCTATCGTGCGACGGCCACTACAGCTGGCATCCCCATAGTCGAGGAAAGTATAGTAGAGCAATGTAGGTCGCAGAAATCCACCGAATAGCATTTTATATCACAAAAGTCTGAAGTACAGTATCGTAACATATCCAAACTTAACGTAACTAAGCCTGACGTCCCGAGACCAATATTGCTGCCCGCACAGTCATAAGCAGCACATGTTGGAGGATAGTATGGCGTAGAAGTCCATATAGTCTCAGAGTACAGCACAGTAGTCAAATCTACCCCATCCTATCCTAACTACACCTAATATAAGCGTACGCAGCACAGCACATCCTGTCGTGCGGAGACCGCTGTAGCTGGCCTCCCCAGAGCCAAGAAAAATATACTAGAGCGCAGTAGGCCGCAGAAATACAACGCATTGCAGTTTATAGCACAAAAGTCGCACATATCAAAATCTTACCTGACCGAACCTAACATAACCAGTCGAAGCAAAATTCAACCTAACGTGCCGAGAACACAATTGCTGCCCGCTACAGATCCAAGCAGAAAACATTGGAGAAAAGTATTGCCCAGAAATCCACCGGACAGCAGTGTATTCCACAAAAGTCAAAGCTGCCCTGTCCTAACATAGCCAGACATAACGTAACCAAACGTAACACAAGTCAGACTAACGCGAAGGGAGCCACTATTGCTGACTTCCACAGAGACAAGCATGGAGTATTAAAGCATTGTAGACCGCGGAAGTCCACCGAATAGCAGCGTATAGCACAAAAGTTGAAGCGACCCTATCCTGACCTAGCCAAAAGGAACATAACCGAGCGTGACATATTTCAACGTAACGTGCGGAGACCATTACTGCTGGCGTCCCCAATGCCACGCAGAATATGGGAGAGAACAGTAGATCGCAGATGTCCACCAAAAACAGTGAGTATTACGAAAGGGAGTGCCATCCAGACAAAATTTATTCTAACCAAACACAACAAGACGTAACCTGACACAACGAAACGTGCCCCGACTACTACTGCTGGACTCCAAGGCCAGCAGGGCGTAGTGGAGCAAAGTAGAGCACAGCAACCGAGTGAATGGTATTGAATAGCACAATGCCCGAAACTATCATACCCTAACCAAGCCAAACGTAGCGTAACCAAGCGTAACGTCGCTAAGCCTTACATACCGAGACCACTATTTCTGGCCACCACAGCGCCAAGCAAAATACAGTAGAGCACAGTAGAGCGCAGACGCCCACCGAATAATTGCGTATAGCGCAAAAGTCAAAGCTGTCCTCCCTAACCGAACCAATCCCAACGTAACCAAACGTAACGTAACTAAACCTAGCGTGACGACACCTCTATGGCTGCTCTCACCATAGCCAAGCAGAACATATTACAGCACAGTAGAGTGCAGAAAACCATAAAATCGCAGTGAATCGCACAAGAGTCGAAGCTAACCTATGCTAACCTAATCAAATGTAACACAACCGAATGTCGCCTAATCCAACCTAACGTGCCTCCAGCAAAACTGCTGGCCTCCCTAAAACTGAGCAGAACACACTAGAGGCGAGCAGTACAACGAAAGCCACCGCGTTGCAGTATATATCACAAAAGTCGCAAATGTTCTAACCCAACCTGACCTAACCAAAGCAAACCAAACTTAACGCAACTCAATCTAATGTGTCGAGACCTCTATTGCTGCATTCCTCGGAGCCAAGCAGGACGTATTACAAGAGAGTAGAGCGCAGAAATCCGTAGAATCGCAGTGTATAGCAGAATAGTCAAAGCCATTCAAGCCTAACTCGAACAAATATAACCCAACCAGGTGTAACATAATGCAACATAGCGTGCAGCGGCTACCGTTGCTGGAATCCACAGGGCCCAGAAGAATATAGTAAGCAGAGTAGAGCGCTGAAGTGCTCCGAATGGCTGTCTATAGCACAAAAGTCTATGATGTCTTATAATAACATATCCACACGTAATATAAGCAAAGGTAACCCAATGTAACCTAACGGGTCGAGACCACCGTTGCTGGACCCCGCAGAGTCAAGCAGAGCATAGTAGAGCAATGAAGGGCGCAGAAATCCACGGAATAGCAGTGTACAGCTCAAAAGTGAAAGTAGCCCGATCCAAACATAACGATTCGTAACATAAGCAAGCGCAACCTGACAAAAACTAACGTGCATACGCCGCTAGTTTTGTCCGCCCCAGCACGAAGCAGAACATGCTAAAACACAGTAGAGCGCAGAAATCCGCAGCATTGAAGTGTAGGTCACAAAGTAAAGGGTATCTAAACAAAACCTGACCTAGCATAAGCTAACAAGCGCAAACATGCCCAAACCAACGCGCATGGCAGCCTACCATTTCTGACTCCCTGTCGCCAAGCTGGGCATATTAGCGGATAGTAGAGCGCAGAGGTCCATAGAATGGCCGTGTATAGCACGAAAGTAAAGATATCCTAACCTAACCCAAACAAACCTAACCTAACCGAATGTAACCTAACACAGCCTATAGCGCCGTGGCCACTATTTCTGGAATTACCAAAGGAAAGCAGGGAATATTGGACGTCAGTAGGTTGCAGCAATCTAACGGAAAGCAGCGTACAGCACAAAAGTCATATCTATCCTAGCCTAACCTATCCAAGCATAATAAAACCAACCGTAACCTGATTCAACCATGCGTGACGGGACTGCAATTGCTGCATTCCCCAGAGGCAACCAGGGAATAATAGAGGAAGGTAGAGCGCAGGGATTCATAGAATCGCAGTGTGTAGCAGAAAAGTCGAAGATATCCAAACCTTACCAATGCTAACGTAACCTAGCCAAACGTATTTTATATGCAGATAATGCACCGATACCACCAATTCTGGCCTCCTCGGATCCAAGCAGGACATATTAGAGCAAAGTAGAGCGCAGAAATCCAACGAACAGCAGTGTATAGCAAATAAGCCAAGGCCATCCTAACCAAACCTGACCTAACCTAACCTGACCAAATGTAGAATAACTAAACCTAACGTGCCGCGACCACTACTGTTTGCTGCCCCAGAGACAAGCAGAGTATGGTAGAGCGCAGTTGAGCGCAGTAGGCCATAGAATTGCTGTGTGCAGCACAAACGTTACAGCTATCCCTTCCTAACCGAACGTAACCTAACATAACCAAACATAACCAAACCGAACGCAGCCCAACTCAACCTCACGAGCCGAGGCCGCTATTCCTGGCCTCCCCAGCACCAACCAGAGCATATTACAGCGCCGCAGAGAGCAGATATCCACATAATACCAGTGTATGGCAAAAAATTCAAAGCTATCCTGTCGTAACCTAACCGGTGTAACATAAGCGGACGTAATGTACACCAACCTGACGTTCCACGACAGCAATTGCTGGCCTCGCGTGAGCTAACCAGAGTATAACAGGGCAATGCCGAGCGCTGAAATATTCCGAATAGCGGTGTAGAGCATGGACGTCAAAGCTAGCCTAACCAAACCTAATAGAACGTAGCCCAGCCAAACGTAACAGAACTCAATCTAACGTGCCGAGAGAACTACTCCTGGCGTCCACAGAGGCAAGCAGAATGTGATAGCGCGCAGACGATCGCAGGAGTCCATAGGATAGCAGCGTGTACCGCAAAAGTCAGAGCCATCCTAACTTAGGACAATGTAACCTAACATGGCTAAGCGTAATCTACCACTAATTAACGTGCGGCGAAATCTGTTGCTGGTGTCCCGAGGGTCGAGCAGAGCATAGCAGTGAAACGTAGAGCGCAGAAATCTACCGAATATCTGTGTATACACAAAAGTCATACCTCTCCTAGTCTAACATAACACAACAAAATACACCCAAACGTAGCATAACTCAACCTGGCATGCCTAGAACACTATTGCCGATCTTCCCGGAGAAAAGCAGAATATAC
>NW_016917730.1:0-268 GCF_001483705.2 Eufriesea mexicana
TGTATTTTCCAGCCACATTCTATATCATTGCAATGGCTATAGCACTCAAAAACCATCTTTCCTACTTTCTTACGCAAGGAAGTTAGCTCACCACGATATAAGTCGAAAATGTCAATAAAATTGAATTTTCCAGGAAGATTCATTGGCATAGCCCTGCCTATAGCACGACAATAGAATCTTTCCTCCTTATTTATGCAAGAAAGCCATCTCACCACGATATTCATCGTAAATGTCAATAAAATTGAATTTTCCAGCCAGATTCTACTGT
>NW_016917731.1:0-717 GCF_001483705.2 Eufriesea mexicana
CAGGTCAGGTCACGTCTCGTCAGGTCTCCTGTGGACAGGTCAGGTCAGTGCAGTTCAGGTCAGTAGAGAACAGGCCAGGTCTGGACAGGTCAGGTCAGGTCAGGTCAGGTCAGGTCAGTCAGGTCAGGTCAGGTGAGGTAAGGTCGGTTAAAGCAAGGACAGGTCAGGTCAGATCAGATCAGTCAGGTCAGGTCAGGTCAGGTAAGGTCAGTACTGGTCAGGTCAGGTCAGGTCAAGTCAGGTCAGGTCAGGTCAGTTCAGGCCAGTCCACTTCACATCACATCATGTCATGTCAGATCAGGTCAGGTCAGGTCAGGCCAAGCAAGGTCGGGTCTGGTGAGGTCAGGTCAGGTGAGGTCAGGTGAGGTCAGGTCAGGCCAAGCAAGGTCGGGTCTGGTGAGGTCAGGTCAGGTCATGTCAGGTCAGGTCAAGTCAGGTCAGGTTATGTCTGGTGAGGTCAGGTCAGGTCAGTTCTGGTCAGGCCAGGCCAGACCATGTCTGGTCAGGTCAGGTCAGTCCAGGCCAGTTCACTTCACATCACGTCATGTCATGTCAGATCAGGTAAGGTCAGGTCAGGTAATGTCAGTTCAGGTCAGTTCGGGTCAGGTCTGGTCAGGCCAGGTCAGGTCAGGTCAGATCCGTCCGGTCAGGTCAGGTCAGGTCACGTCTCGTCAGGTCTCCTGTGGACATGTCAGGTCAGTGCAGTTCAGGTCAGGA
>NW_016917732.1:0-16151 GCF_001483705.2 Eufriesea mexicana
TAAACTAACTTAACGTTGCCAAACTTAACGTAACTTGCCGCGACTAATATCGCTGCCCCCCCCCAGGGTCTAGCAGATTACAGTAGAGTACAGTGGAGTGCAGGTTCCACCGAATAACTGCGTGTGGCACGAAAGCAAAAGCTACCCTTACAAAACATACCCTCCCCTAATCTAACAAAACGTAACATAACTAAACCCAACATTCCACGAGAACTATTTCTCACATCCCGAGAGTCGACCAGGGCATAGGGGAACAATGCAGACAGCAGAAATGCACCGCATAGCAGTGTACAGCGCAAAAGTCAACTTTATCATATCCCAACCTATCCAAACGTAATATAAACGAACGTAACATAACTTAAACTAACGTACCGGCATCACTGTTGCTGGCCTCGCCAGAGACAAGCAGGATATACTGGTGCACAGAAGAGCGGAGAGAGACACCAAATGGTAGCGTATAGGACAAAAGGAAAAGAAACCATAACCTAACACCTCCTAACCTAACCTAACCAAATGTAGACTAACTGAACCTAACGTGCCGGGTCCAACACTACCGGCCTCCCCAGAACCGATCAGGGTATAGTTGCGCAATAAAGGGCGTAGAAATCCACCGAACAGCTGTGTATAGCACAAAAGACAAATATATTATAACCTAACATGACCTAACCTAGCCTAACAAGACTTAGAGTAACTAAGCCTAACGAGTTGAGACCTCTATTGCTGGCCTCCCCAGAGGCAAGCAGAGCATATTAGAGGAGGGTAGTGCGCATTGATCCCCGAACAGTGGTGTATAACACAAAAAACGGTGCCATTCTTTCCAAACGTAGCCTAACCTAACCCAACCGAACGTAACATATCTCAACCTATCGTGCCAGGGCCGATATTGCTTGCCACCCCAGAGTGGAACATAGTATAGTAGAGCAATGTATAGCACAGAAATGCACCGAATAGCCGTGTATAGCACAAGAGTCAAAGCAATCCACTACAACCCTCACCAAATTTAACGTAACAAAACGTAATCTAGCTCATCCTGACGTGCCGAGACCACCATTGCTGCCCTCCCCAGAGCTAAGAAGAACGTATTAGAGGAGAGTAGGGCGCGGAAATCCATATAATCTGAGTACATAGCACAACAGTCGAAGATAACCGATCCCAAAATACCCAAACGTAACAAAACCTACCGCAACCTAGCTGAAAATAAAGTGTCACGGCAACGATTCCTGGCCTCCCCGGTGTCGAGCAAATTATGGTAGACTACAATAGAGCGTAGAAATGCGCCGCATATCCATGTGTACCAAGAAAGTCATATCTATCCAAACTTAGCCCAGGCTACAATAACCAAACCAAACGTAGCCTAACACAATCCAACTTGCCGAGACCAATGTTACTGGCCACCCCAGAGCCATGCGGAATATACTAGAGCACAGTAGAGCTCAGAAATCCACCGCATTTCAGTGTACGGTACAAAAGTCAAAGATATCCTATACCAATCGAAAAAATGTAACCTAACCTATCCTAACCTAACCTAAACTACCCAAACCTAACCTAACATAATCTAACCTATCGTGCCGCGACTACCGTTGCTGGCATCCCCAGAGCCAAACAGGACTTACTAGAGCGCAGCAGGGCGCGGAGATCTTCCTAGTAGCAGCGCACAGCACAAAAGGTAAAGCTACCTTAACCAAGCTTAGCAAAACCCAGGCTAACCGGAAGTAACTTGACACAACATAGCGTGTCGACACCACCCTTGCTGGCCTTCCCAGGGAGAAGCTGAAAATATTTCGTGCACTGTAGAGCGCAGAAATGCACATCATAGCAGACTGTAGCATTAAAATCAAAGCTAACCTCTCCTAATCTAACCAACAGTAACATAACGAAACGTAACGTAGCTCGACCTAACGTCCCAGGACCACTATCACCGGCCTCCTCAGAGCCAAGCAGAACACATTAGCGGTGAGTCGAACGCAGAAATCCATGGAATAGCTGTGTATATCAGAAAAGTTATAGCTGCCCAAGTCTAACGGAAACAAACACAAGATAGCCGAACATAGCCTAACTCAGCCTAACGTGCCGAGACCGCTATTGCCGGCCACTGCAGAGCCAAGGAGCACATATTAAAGCACATTGAAGCGCCCGAAATCCACCGAAGAGAAGTGTGCAGCACAAAAGATAATGCTATCCTAACCAAACATAGCCTAACCCAGCCTAACCGAACGTAACCCGTCTCAACATAACGAGCCGAGGCCGCTATTAGTGACCTTCCCAGAGGAAAGCTGAAAATGTTAGAGCACCGTGGGACGCAGAAATCCACCTAATAACAGACTAGAGCACTAAAGTAAAAGCTGTCCTTACCTAACATATCCGATAGTGACACAGCTCAACCTAACACGCCGCGATGACTACTGCTGGCCACCCCAGAGCAAAGTAGAACCCATATGTGGTAAGTAGAATGGAGAAGTCCATAGAACCGCAGTGTATGTCGGAAAAGTCAGAGATACACGCGCCTAACCCAAACATACAGAATATAACCAAACGTTGCATCACTTAAACTAACATGCCGAGACATCTGTTGCTGCCCTCCCCAGAGCACAGCAGGACATGCTAGAGCACAGTATATCTCACAATTCCACCGAATAGTAGTGTACAGCAAAAAGGTTAAAGCTACCCTAACCAAACATAGCCTAGCCCAACTTAACCGAACGTAACATAACTCAATATAATGTGCCGTGACCACTATTCCTGCCATCCCAAAGCCAAACTGGGCACACCAGAGGATAGTAGAGCGGAGAAATCTACCGAACACCAGTGTAAAGAACTAAAGTTATAGCTACACTTGCCAATCTCAGCTTAACCCTTCTTAACCGAACGTAACCTGACACAGCATAACGAGCCGAGACCACTATCGCTTGCCTTCCCAGAGCAAATCTGAAAACATTTGAGCACTGTAGGGCGCAGAAATCCGCCTAATAGCAGACTATAGCATTAAAATCGAAACTACCTTCTCCTAACCTATCCAACTTTAACATAACCAAACGTAACCTAACTCACACTAACGTGCCGCGATCAGAATTGCTGATCTCCCCAGAGCTAAGCAGAACACATCAGTGGAGAGTAGAACGTAGAAATCCAAAGAATCGCAGTGTACATCATAAAAGTATAAGATACCCAAAACTTACCCAAACCAACGGAACATGACCGAACATAGCATAACACTAGTCAGCGTGCCGAGACCGCTATTGCTGCCATCCTCAGAGTCAAGCAGGTCATACTAGAGCACAGTATATCGCAGAAATACTCCGAATAGCAGCGCACAGCACAAAAGTTAACACTACCTTACCAAACTTAACCCAACTCAACCTAAACCAACGTAGCATGACCCATCAAAACGTGCCGAGACAGCCATTGCAGCACTGCCGTGAGCCAAGAAGGACATTCTGGAGGAGCAACAGCGGTCGTGGCATGATAGGTTGAGTTATGCTACGTGCGGTTATGTTAGGTTCGGCTATGCTTGGTTAGCTCTGGCTACGTTTTGTTAGGATGGCTTTGACTTTTGTGTTATACAATGGTATTCTGCGCATTTCTACGCTCTAGCGTGCTCTAGTATGCCCTGCTTGTCTCTGGTGAGGGCAGCAATAGCGGTATCGGCATGATGGGTTGAGTTATGCTATGTGTGGCTATGCCCTGTTGGTTTGAGTTAGGTATGGGTGGATTTGACTTTCCAGATATACACGGCGAATATATGGATTTCTGCGTTCTATTCTCCACTGGCATGTTCTGCTTGGCTCTGGGAAGGCCAGCAACACTGCTCGCGACAAGTTAGGTTGGGTTAGGTTATGTTCTTTTGTGGTAATATTGGTTAGGTTAAGAGAGGATGTGTTTGATTTCAGTGCTATTGTGTGCTATTAGGTGGATTTCTGCGCCCTACCGTGCACTAACGTGTTCAGCTTGGCTCTGTAGAGGCCAACAGTAGTTCTCACGGCACGTCACGTTGTGTCACGTTACGTTCGGTTATACTGGGTTAGGCTCAGTCTGGTTAATATATCTTCAACCATTGCGCTCTACTCGGCCATTCGGAGGGTTTCTGCGCTCTACTGTTCTCTAGTATGCCCTGCTTGGAACTGGGGAGGGCAGCAATAGTGATCTTCGCACGTTAGGTTAGTCAGGCTATGTTCGGTTATGTTCTGTTGGTTTGGATTAGGCCTTCGTAGGTCCGACCTTTCTGATATAAACTGCGATTCAACGAATTTCTGCGTTCTGCTCTCCACTAACGTGTTCAGCTTGGCCCTGGGGAAGCCAGAAATAGTGGCTGCGGCACGTTAGCTTGAGTTAGTTTACGTTTCGTTATTTTACGGTTAGTTAGGTTTGGAGCGGATAGCTTTGAATTTAGTGCTGTAGTCAGATATCAGTTGGATTTCTGCCCCCTGCAGTGCTCTAATATTTTCAGCCTGTCTCTGGGAAGGCCAAAAATGGTGGTCTCGGCACGTTAGGATGAGTCATGTTACTTCCGGTTTGGCTGCGTTGTGCTAAGTTTGGCAGAGATAGCTTCAACTTTTGAGCAGTGTACTGCTATTCGGAAGGCTGCTGCGCTCTGCTGTTCTCTAGTATGTCATGCTTTGGTCATGGGGGGGGGGGGCAGCAGTATCGGTTGCGGCACGTTATGTTGTGTTAAGCTATGTTTGATTATGCCTCGTGTGTTTGGGTTAGGCTTTCCTAGCTTTGACTTTTCTGATGTACCCTGCGATTCTAAGGATTTCTGAGCTCTGCCCTCCACTAATATGTTCTACTTGGCTCCGGGGAGGCCAGCAATTGTGCCCGGGACACGTTAGCTTCAGTTAGGTTACGTTCGTTCATTATACGCCTGGTTTGGTTAGGAGAGGATAGCATTTACATTAGTGCTATGGTCTGATATTAGGTGGGCTCCTGCGCAATACAGTGATCTATTGTTATCAGCTTGGCTATGGGAAGGCCATCAATAATGGTTTCGGCACGTCATGTTGAGTCATGTTACGATCGGTTAGGTTGCCTTTGGCTAACTTTGGTCAGGACAGCTTTCACTTTCGTGCTGTATACTGCCAATGGATGGATTCTGCGCTACACTGTGCTGTAGTATGCCCTGCTTGGTACCTGGGAGCGCAGCAATAGCTGGGTCAGCATGTTAGTATGGGTATGTTTGGCTATGTTCTGTTGGTTTGGGTTAGGCTTCTGTAGCTTTGACTTCTCTGATGTACACTTCAATCATACGGATTTCTACATTCTTCTCCCCACTAGTGTGTTCTGCTTGGCTCTGAGGAGGCAAGCAGCAGTAGTGCCGGCGCGTTAGGTTCAGTTAAGTTACGCTTAGATATGTTACGATTGGTTTGGTTAGGAGAGGGTGGCTTCGACTGTAGTGCTATTGTCTGCTATAAGGTGGATTTGAGCTCACTGCAATGCTTTAATATTTTAGGCTTGGCTCTGGGACGGGCAGCAATCGTGGTATCTACTCGTATTGTTGAGGCCGATTACGTCCGGTTAGGTTGGGTTAGGATAAGTATGGCTAGGATATCTTCAACTTTTGTGCTGTGCACTGCTATTCGTACGACTTCTGCAGTCTCCTGAGCTCTAGTTCGTCCTGCTTGGAACAGGGAGGTCAGCTATTGTGGTTTCGTCACGTTAGGTTGTGTTAGGCTAAGTTTGGTTATTCCTGTTGGTTTGTGTTAGGCATACGTAGTTTTGACTTTTCTGATATACACTGCGATTCTACGGATTTCTGGGTTCTACTCCACGCTAACGTGTTCAGGTTGGCTCTGGGTGGCCAGCAATAGTGCTCCCGGCACGTAAGCATAAGCTAGGTTACGTTCGGTTATGCTACGTTTGGTTAGGTTAGGAGAGGGTGGCTTTGGCTTTTGCGCTATAGTCTGCTATTAGGTGGATACCTGGAACCAACAGTGCTTTAATATTTTCAGCTTGTCTCCAGGAAGGACAACAATAGTGGTCTCTGCACGTTACGTTGAGTCACGATACGTTCGGTTATATTGGGTTAGCCTCAGTTTGGTTATTAAAGCTTCATCCATTGCGCTCTACACGGCCATTCCGTGGGATTCTGCGCTCTACTCTTTTCTAGTATGCCCTTCTTTGCACTGGGTAGGGCAGCTATAGCGATCTCTGCAGGTTAGGTTAGTTAGGGTATATTCTGTTATGTCCTGTTCGTTTGGGTTAGGCTTTCGTAGGTCCGACCATTCTGATATAAACTGCGATTCCACAAACATCTGCGTTCTGCTCTCCACAAATGTGTTCTGCTTGGCTCTGGGCAGGCCAGCAATAGCGCATGCGGCAGGTTAGTTTGAGTTAGTTTGCGCTCGGTTATTTACGGTTGGCTAGGTTATGGGTGGATAGCTTTGACTTTAGTGCTATATTCAGCTGTAAGGTGGATTACTGCGCCCTGCAGTGCTCTAATTTCTTCAGCTTGGCTCTGAGAAGGCCAGCAATAGTGCTCTCGGCGCGTTGTGTTGAGTCCGGTTACGTTCGGTTATGCTGGGTTGTGCAATCTTTGGTCAGGGTAGGTTTAACTTTTGTGCTACACACTGCTCTTCGGTGGACTTCTACGCTCTACTGTGCTCTAGTATGTCCTGCTTGGCCCTGGGCTGGCAGAAGTAGCTGTCTCGGCTCGTTAGTTTGAGTTATGTTACATATGGTTTGGTAACGTTTTGTTTGGTTAGGATAAGATAACTTTGTCTGGTGCGCTATACACTGATATTCGGTGTATTTCTGCGCTCTACATTACTCTACTATACTCTGCTCGACTTAATGGATGGGAGCAATAGTGCCCGTGGCACGTTAGGTTTATATAGGTTACGATTCGTTACGTTAGGATAGGCATAGGTTGATTAGTTTAGCTTTAGCTTTCGTGATATGCGCAGCTATTCGGTGGGTTCCTGCTATCCACTGGGCTCTACTATAATTTGCTAGACCCTGGGGAGGCCAGCAGTAGTGGTCGCGGTTCGTTAAGTTGAGTCTTCCTACGATAGACTAGAATATGTTCGATTGCGTTAGGTTCGGATATGCTTTGTCTTTCTGCTGTACACTGCGACTCTATTCATTTCTGCCCCTACTCTCCTCTTTATGTACAGCTTGGCCCTGCGGAGGAGAGCAATAGTGGAAGCGGCACGTTAGGTTCAGTAACGTTGCGTTTGGTTTGGTTAGGTTAGGTAAAGTTTGGTTATGGTAGCTTCGACTTTTGCGCTGTACACTGCTACTCGGTGGATACCTGCGCTCTATATTGCTCTACTATACTCTGCGCGACTCCCGGGATGAGGGCAATAGTGCCCGTGGCACTTTAGGTTCAGTTAGGTTACGTTTGGTTAGGTTAAGTTATGTAATGTTTGATTAGGGTAGCTTTGGCATTCGCGCTGTACACAGATATTCGGTGGATTCCTGCCCCCCGCTGTGCCCTACTCTTATCTGCTAGAGCCTGGGGA
Organism: Eufriesea mexicana; assembly: GCF_001483705.2. Classification (NCBI taxonomy): domain Eukaryota; kingdom Metazoa; phylum Arthropoda; class Insecta; order Hymenoptera; family Apidae; genus Eufriesea; species Eufriesea mexicana. The sequence continues at coordinate 7,455 of NW_016917732.1, forward strand.
GGCCAGCAATAGTGGTCGCTGCACTTTACGCTTTGTTTTGCTACGTTAGCTTAGGTTAGGGTAGTTTGGATTAGGTTTGGGTATCTGTGACTTTTCTGCCGTTCACTGCGATTCTATTGACTTTTACGCCCTACCCTCCACTAATATGCTGTGCTTGCCCCTGGAGAGGTTAGGAATATTGGTCGCGTCACGCTAGGTTGAGATAGATTACGTTTGGTTGTGTTAGAACTGGCTAGGCTTGGGTAGGATAGCTTTGACTTTTGTACTATACGCTGCTGTTCCGTTGATTTCTGCGTTCTACTCTGCTCTAATATGCTATGATTTGTTCTGGCGATGCCGGTAATATAGGTTGCGGCATGTTTAGTTGGGTTCTGTTACGTTCGGTTAGGCTGGGTTAGGTTAGGCTAGGACAGGGTAGCTTAGACTTTTGTGCTATACACTGCTCTTCGATGGATTTCTGCTCTCTACCTTGCTCTAGTATATTCTGCTTGACATATGGGGGGCCAGCTGTACTGGTTTCGGCACGTTTGTCTGAGTTATGTTGCGCTCGGTTTGGTTACGATAGGGTAGCATAGGCTCTTGTGCTAACACTGCTATTTGGCGGATTCATGCACTCTACATTGCTCTTCTATACTCCGCTAGGCACTCGGGGGTCCAGCAGTAGTGGTCTCGGCACGCTAGGTTGAGTAAGGCGAAGCTTGGTTGGGTCATGGTTGCCTGGGTTGTGTTTATATAGCTTTGTCTAATGTGGTATACGCTGCTGTTCGGTGGACTATTGAGATGTACTGTGAAGAAGTATGTCCTACTTGGCTCTCATGAGTGCAGCTGTTGTAATCTCCGAACATTAGGCTGCGTTAGGTTATGTTTGTTTACGTTACGTTTGGTCTGGTTACGATATTATTGATGTGTCTTTCGCGGAATACATCGCATACCGCTGATCTCTGCGCTCCACTGTGCTCTAATATGTTCTGCTTGGACCTGAGTGTGCCAGCATCCGAGGTCGCGGCCCGTTAGGTAGTGCTAGGTTACCTTCGGCTAGGTAAGGTTTGGCTACGTTTGGACAGGGTACATTTTACTTTTGTGATATGTATTTCAATTCAGTGGACTTCTGCGGTCCACTGTAATCTTGCATGTTCTGCTTGGCTCTTGTGAGGGCAACAATAGCGGTTTCGGCACGTTAGGCTGAGTCAGGTTGTGTTTGATTAGTTTAGGTTACGATGTGCAAGGTTAGGGTAGCTTAGACCTTTGTGCTACACACTGCTATTCTGTGGACTTCTGCGCTCTTCATTGCGTTATCACATATAGCTGGTCTCAGCACGCTGGGTTGAGTTATGCTGCGTTTGGTTGTGCTAGCCTTGGGTGGGTTTGGTTAAGAATGATTTGACCTTCGTGCTGTACACAGCTGTCCGGACGAGGTCAGCGTTCTACATTGCTCTGCTATGCTCTGCTTAGCTCTCACGAGGCCATCAGTAGCTGTCGCGGCGCATTAGTTTGGGTTATGTTGCGTCTGCATATGTTACGCTTTGCTATTTTGGGATAGGCTTCCGTTGACTTTTGTGCTACACACTGCCATTCGGTGGATTCCTGCGCTCCGCTCTGCTCTAGTGTTCCCTGCTTAGGGCTGGGTATGCCAGCAATTGCGGTCTCGGCGCGATTGGCTGAATTAGGCGGCGTATGGTTAGGCTAGGTTTGGCTAGGGTAGGATATGGTAGCTTTGACATTCATGCCATACACTGCTATGCGGTTGACCTCTGCGCTCTACTGTGCCCTAATATGTTCTGCTTGGATGATGGATGGCCAGCAGTAGTGGCCCTGGCACGTTTGCTTGATCGAAGTTACGTTTGGTTAGCTTTGGTTTGGTTAAGTTTGGTTGAGATATCCTTGACTTTTGTGCTTTACACTGCTATTCTGTCGTCATCGGCGCCCTGAATTGCTCTACTATCATCTGCTTGATTTTGGGGAGGTTAGCAAAAGCGGTCGTTGCAGGTTTGGTCGAGTAATGTTACGTGTTGGTATGTTAGGTTATGTTAAGTTCGGTTAGGTTAGGTTAGGTCCGGATGGCCTTTACTTTTGTGCTTTGCACTGCTGCTCGGTGGATTTCTGCGCTCTACATTGCTCTACTATACTCAGTTCGACACTGCGGTGGCCAGCAATAGTGGTCGTGACAAGATAGGTTGCGTTAGGTTACGTTTGGTTTGTCATGGTTGTGTTTGGTTTGGAAATTATGGCTTTGACTTTTGTGGTACACGCTGCTGTCTGTTGGAATTCTACGTTCTGCTCTGCCCTAGTGTATTCGTCTTGGCACTGGGAAGCCCAGAAATAGCAGTCCCGGCCATTTCGATTTATTTATTCCACGTTTGGTTAGGTAACGTTTTGTCAGGCTATGTTAGGATATCTTTGACATTTTGGCTATTCGCGGCCCTTTGTAGGCTTTCTACGCTCTACTGTACTGTAGTATAATCTACTTGGCTCTGAGGAATCCAGCAATGGCGGTACGGGCAAGTTAGGTTATGTTTCGTTGCGTTTGAATTTATTACGTTTATACATGTCAGGATATTATACCTGTGACGTTTGTGCTATACAATGCTATTCGGCGTATCTCTACGCTCTGTATTGCTCCACTATACTCTGCTGGACTCTGGGAGGCCAGTAATAGCGGTGCCGGCACGTCTGTCTGATTTAGGCTACATTTGGTTATGTTACGTCTGTTTAGGGCAGGCGGTGATTGCATGGACAATTGTGCTGTACACTGCAATTCGGTGAACTTCTGTGCTCTAGAATGCTCTGCCTGGCTCTGGGTAGGCCAGCAATAGTGGTCTCGGCACGATAGGTTGTGTTAGGCTACGTTTGGTTAGGTTATGCTAGTCTCGGTTACGTATTGGACAGCTTTGACCATTGCGCTATACACTGCCTTTCGGTCGATATCTGTGTACTGCATTGCTCTGCTAGCATCTGCTTGTATCTGGGGAGGCCACTATTGCTGGCCTCCCGAGTGTCGAGCACAGTATACAAAAGCAATGCAGCGCGCATGAATCCACTGAAGAGAAGCGTAAAGCACAAAATTCTAGGCTACCCTGTCCTAGCCAAACAAACCTGACCTTACCGAACGTAACATGACCCAACTGAACGCGCCGCGACTGCTACTGCCGGCATCGTCAGAGCAAACCATAGCAAATTAGAGCACAGTGGGGGGCAGGAATCGACCGAAGAGCAGTGTACAGCACAAAAGTGGCAGCCATCCTCTTCTAGCTTGATCAAACGTAACATGACCTAGCGTTATCTATCTCAAACTAACGCGCGGAGACCACTATTGCTGGCCTTCCCATAGCGAAGCAGAGTGTATTATAGCACACTAGAGCGCCGAAATCCACCGTATGGCAGCGTATAGCGCAAAAGTCGTAGGTAGCATATTGTAACATAACAAACCGTGGAATACCGAACATAGTCAAACTCAACCTAACGATTCGACACCGATATTGCTGACCTCCCCCCCCACCCTCAGAGGCATGCAGACAATATTAGAAGGGAGAATGGCACAGATATCCATAGAATCGCAGGGTACAGCAGAAAAGTCAAAGATATCCAAGCCTATGTCAAACTAACCTAACCTGGCCTAACGTAGAGAATGTAAACGCAAAGTGCCGCGACCACTATTGCTGGCCTCCAACGGGCCGAGCAGAATAGGTAGAGCACAGTGGGGGGCAGGAATCCATCGAACAACTGTGTATAGCGCAAAAGTCAAAGCTAACCATCCCAAACATGCCTAATCTAACCTAACCAAACGTAGAGTGACTAAACCTAACGTGCGGCGACCACTATTGCTGGCCTCCATAGAGACAAGCAGAACACATTAGTGGAGAGTAGAACGCAGGAAACCATAGAATCGCAGTGAATATCAGAAAAGTCGATGCTACCCTAACCTAATCCAAGCGAACACAACATAACCAAACATAGCATGGCTCAACCTAACGTGCCGAGACCGCGTTTGCTACCCTCCACAGAGCCAAGCAGGTCATACTAGGGCACAGTGGAACGCAGAAATCCACCTAATGGTATTGTGCAGCACAAAAGTTGAAGCTATTCTTTCCAAACTTTGCGTAACCCAACCTAACCGAACGTGACCTGACACAACATAACGTGTCCAGACCACTATTTCTGTCATCCCCAAAGCCAAGCTGAATATTCTAAGGTGCTGTAGATCGCAGTAACCAACCGCATTGCATTGTGTAGCACAAAAGTCAGATATATCCCGAACTAACCAAACCGAACGTAGCATAACTAAACATAACGAGCCGAGAATACTATTGCCGGTCACCCAAGAGACATGCAGAGCGTATTAGGGAAATGTAGTGCGTAGAGATTTAACGAATAGCCGTGTATAGCATAAATGTCTAAGCTACACAATCATAACCTGACCAAGCTTAACATATCAGAACGTTATCTATCTCATGCTAATGTGACGAGGCCACTATTGCTGGCCTCCCCAGAGCCAAACAAAGCATATTAGACTACAATATAGCGCAGAAATCCACGGAATAGCAGTGTATAGCAAAAAAGTCAAAGCTATCCAATCCAAACATAACCAAACGTTACATAACTGACACAAACGTGCCACGACCACCGTTGCTGATCTCCACAGAGCCAAGCTGAATATGCTAGAGCGCAGTAGAGCGCAGAAATACGCCGCATTGAAGCGTAAAGCAGAAAAGTAGGATACATCCTTAACTAACCTCACCTTACCTGACATAACCGAACGTAATGAAGCCCAATCTAAAGTGCCTAGCTAACTACTTCTGGGCTCCCCATCGCCAAGGAGGGCATATTAATGGAGAGCGGTGCGCAGAGGTCCCCAGAATGGCAGTGTATAGCACGAAAGAAAAAGATATCCTAACCTAACCCAAACAAACCTAACTTAACCAAACGTAACCTCACACAACCTATCGCGCCGAGCGCACTATTTCTGGAATACCCAGTGCAAAGCAGGGAATATTAGATTGCAGTCGAGCGCAGAAATCCACCGAATAGCGGCGTACAGCAGAAACGTCGTAGCCATCCCACCCTAACATTACCAAGCATAACACAACCGAACGTAACATAACTTAACTTAAAATGCCTTGGCAACTATTCCTGTCATCCACGGAAGAATGCAGGCTATACTAAAGCACAGGGGAGTGCAGAAATCCGCCGCACTGAAGTGCGAAGTTCAAAAGTGAGGCGAATCCTAACCTCACATGTCATGACCTATCCTAGCCGAACGAAGCCTATCTGAACCTAACGCGTGGAGACCACGATTGCTGGCAACCACAGCACCAAGCAGAGAACATTAGAGAACAATAGAGCGCAGAAACCCACCGAATAGCAGAGCATAGCACAGAAGTCGAAGCTACCGTGTCCAAACCTAACCAAACGTAATATAAGCAGACGTAATTTAACACAACCTTACGTGCCACGAACGCTATTGCTGGCCACTCGAGATCTAAGCGCAGCAGAGGGAAGCATTGTAGAACGGTGAAATCATCCGAACAGCAGTGTACAGCACACAAGTCAAAACTAATGTGACCAAACCTTACCAAACCTCACATAACCGAACGTAACATAACTCAAACTAACGTGACGACATCGCTATTCCTAACGTCCACAGTGACAGGCAGAGTGTGATAGCGCACAGAGGAGCGCTAGCAGAGTGTATCACAAATGTCAAGGCTATCGTAACCTCACGCAACGGAACCAAACCCACCCAAACGCAGTCTAACTTAACCTAATGTGCCGCGATCGCAATTTCTGGCTTCCCGAGAGTCGAGCGGAGTATAGGAGAACAACGTAGAGCGTAGAAATCCAGCGGATAGCATTGTACTCGATATAAGTCCAGGATAACCATTCCTGACCCGACCAAACGTAGCTTAACAAAACGCAACATAACTCAGGCTAACCTGCGGAGATCAATAATGCTGGCCTCCCCACAGAGAAGCAGAAAATACTAGAGCACAGCAGAGCGCTGAAAGCCACCGAATAGCAGTGTATATCTCAAAGGTCCAAGAGGACCAAACCAAACATAACCTAACCATACCTTACCAAACGCAACCTAACAAAACCAAACGTGCCACGGCCACTGTTTCTGGCCTCCCAAGGGACAAGCAGAGTCTAGTAGAGCAATGCGAAGCGCAGATATCGGCCAAATAGAAGTGTATACCGCAGAAGTCAAATCTATCCTAACCAAACCTAAGTCAACCTAACCTTGCCAAACATAACCTAACTCAGGCTAACGTGCCGAGGCCGATGTTGCTGGCATGCCCAGAGCTGAGCAGAACAAATTAGGGCAGAGTAGAGCTCAGGAATCGCCCGAAAGCGGTGTGCAGCTAAAGATTAAGGGCCATACTATCCTAACCTAACCAAATGTAACACAACCAGCCGTTATATATTTCAACCTAACGTGCCGAGACAAGTATTGCTGGCCTCCACAGAGCCAAGCAGAGCATACTAGAGCACAGTGGAGCACGGAAACCCACCGAACAACAGATTACACCACGAAAGGCAGAGATATCCAAACCTAACCACCATACCCAACGCAACGAAACCTAACCTAACTGAACGTATCCTAACACAGCCTAACGCGCAGCAATCACTATTGCTGGCCTGCAGAAAGTCGAGCAGACCACAGTACGACGTTGTAGAGCGCAGCTATCCATCGAAGAGCGGTGTATAGCACAAAAGTGTAAGCTACCCTATCCAAACCACACCAAACGTGACATAACCAAATGCAACCTGTCTCAGCCTAACGTGCCGATAGCACTACTGCTGGCTTCCCGCTTGCCAAGCAGAATATACTAGAGCACATCAGTGCGCAGGAATCCACCGGATAGCAGTGTGCACAACAAACGTCGAAGCCAACCTAACCAAGCTTAGCCAAACCCAACCAAACCAAACATAACCTAACTCAACCAACCGTTCCACGGCCACTATTGCTGGATTACCCAGGGACAAGCAGAAGACACGACAGCACAGCAGAGCGAAGAAATCAGCCGTATATCAGTGTATAATGCAAAAATCAAAGCCGTCCTTCCATACCTGACCAAACATTACGTAACCAAATGTGACCTGACTCATCCTAGAGTGCCGCGACCACTATTGCTTCCATCCACAGAGCGAAGCACAACATATTGGAGGAGAGCATAGCGCAGAAATGCATAAAATCGCAGTGCATACAATAATATTCGATGCTACCTTATACTAAATAACCATAGTTAACATACCCGAACGTGGCTTAACTCAACTTAACGTGCCTCGATCACAATCTCTAGCCTCCCAAGAGTTAAGCAGAATATACTAGAGGAGAGTAGAGCTCAGTAATCCTAGGCATTGCAGTGTATAGCACAAAAGAGGAAGGTACCCTAACCAAACCTGTCCTATCCTAAACTAACCAAACGTAGAATATCTGAGCCTAACGCGCCGAGACATCTATTCCTGGCCTCCCCAGGCCAAGCAGTACATGCTAGAGCACTGTAGAAGGCATAAAACCAGCGAATAGCACTGTATAGTACAAAAGACTGAGCTATCCCCTCTCAAAGCAACCAATCATCACATAACCGAACGTTAAATAACTAAACCCGACGTGCAGATACCACAGTTGCTGAACACCACAGGGCCGAGCAGAAATAGTAGAGCACGGTGGAGCGTAGATGTCCACAGCATAAATGTGTATAGCACGAAAGTCATGGCTACACTTAGCGAACATAAACCAAGATGACATAACCGAAAGTAAACTGACCAATCCCGACGTGCCCATGCCACTGTTGCTGACCTCCGCTGGGCCAAGTAGAACGCATGAGAGGAGAATATATCGCAGAAATCCATAGAATCGCAGTGCATAGCACAGAAGTCAAAGTTACCCTATCATAACGTAACACATCGGAACATAACCAAATTTAACCAAACTGAATCCAACGTGCTGCGACCATTACTGCTGGCCTCCTCAGAGCTGAGCAGGACATTTTGGAGGTGAGTAGGGCGCAGAAATCCGTAGAATGACAGTGTATAGCAGAAAAGTGAAAGATATCTATACCTAGCCCAAACTAACGTAATCTACGTGAAAGATATCTATACCTAGCCCAAACTAACGTAATCTAACTGAACGTAGCCTAAGTCAACCTAACCTGACGAGACCTGCATTGCTGCACTCCCCAGTGGCAAGCACAATATATAAGAGAGTAGACTGCATAACTTCATAGGAACACAGTGTATAGTACAGAATTCGATACTACCCTATCCTAGCCTCACCAAACGTAGCATAAATCAACGTAACCGTACCCAACGTAACGCGAAGAGGGCACCATTCCTGGCCTGCCCAGAGCCAAGCGTGTCATTCTAGAGAACAGTGAAGTGCAGAAATTCACCGATGACCTGTGTATAGCACAAAAGTCTGAGCCTTCCTGTCCTAATCTAACAAATCGAGACACAATCAAACGTAACCTAGCTTTACCTAACGTACCGCGATCACTATTGCTTGCCTCCGGAGAGTCGTGAAGAACATAGTAGCGGAGAGAAGCGCACATAAATTAATAGGATCGAATTGTATAGTAGAAAAGTCAAAGCTGTCCAAACTAACATGACATAGCCTAACGTAGCCTAACCCAACATAACGTGCCGAGGCCACAATTGCTGGACTCCCAAGAGCCAACCAGAACAGACTAGTTCACGGTA
>NW_016917732.1:17733-17999 GCF_001483705.2 Eufriesea mexicana
CTAACTAAATATAATGTGCCGAGGCAATTATTGCTGGACTCCCCAGAGCCAAGCAGAATATACTGGAGCACAGCAGAGCGCAGAAATCCACCGAAGAGCAGTGTATGGCACAAAAGTTTAAGCCATACTAACCAATCTTAGCCAAACCTAACCTGTCCAAACGTGGCCTATCTAATCCAAACGTGCCACGACACCTATTGCTGGCTACCACAGAGACATGCTGATGCTAGTAGAGCAATGCATTTCACAGGTCTCGGCCGAATAGC
>NW_016917733.1:0-957 GCF_001483705.2 Eufriesea mexicana
ATCCGCACATCCATACATTCGTACATCCATACACTCGTACATCCATACATACGTACATACATATATCCATACATACATACATCCATCCTTCCATCCATACACCCATGAATCCATACATCCATCCATTCATACATCCATCCACTCATCCATCCATCCATACATGCATCCACGCATGCATCCATCCATTCATACATCCATCCCCCCATCCATCCATCCATACATCCATAAATCCTTCCATTCGTACGTCTATCATTCGATACATCCATCCATTCGTACATCCACACATACATACATCCATCCTTCCATCCATACACCCATGAATCCATACATCCATCCATTCATACATCCATCCCCCCATCCATCCATCCATACATCCATAAATCCTTCCATTCGTACGTCTATCATTCGATACATCCATCCATTCGTACATCCACACATACACACATCCGTACAACCATACATTCATGCATCCATACATCTGTACATCAATACATCCATCCATAAATATATCCTGACATCCACACATACATACATCCATACATCCACCCATCCACACAACCATACACCCATAAATCCATACATCCCTACATATACACATCCATACATTCATACATACGAACATCCGTCCATCCATACCTCAATCCATCCATACATCCATCCATCCACAAAAGCATTCATCCATACATACATCCATCCATACATCCATTTTTCCATACATCCATCCATCCATACATACAGCCATCCATACATTCATGGAACCATACATCCTTCCATCCATACTAGCACCCATCCATATCATCGATCCATACATCTATCCATCCATACATCCATCCATCCTCACGTTCATACATCCACACATCCATAAATCCATCCATGCATACATCCATACAACCATACATACATCCTTCCATACATCCATACATATATCCATACATCCATACATCCATCCACCCATAC
>NW_016917733.1:1003-2227 GCF_001483705.2 Eufriesea mexicana
CATACATCCATACATCCATACATCCATACATCCATCCACACATACATACATCCATCGATACTTCCATGCAATCATACATCCATACATCCATAAATCCATCCATCCATACCTGAATCCATACATACATCCATCAATACATACATCCATCCATCCATCCATGCATCCGTTCATCCACCCATCCTTCCGCCCACACTTCAGACCATCCACACGTCCATTCATCCACCCACACATCCATACATCCACGCATACGCACAACCATACATTCAAACATACATGCATCCATACATCTCTACAACAATACATCCATCCATCCATACGCCTATGCATCGACACATACATCCTACCATTCATCCATCCATCCATGCACCCATCCATCCATACATGTAACCCTTCATCCACCCATCCATCCATCCACACATCCATTAATCCACACATACATAAATCCTATCATCCGTACTTCCATCCATCGATACTTCCACCCATCCACACATCCATACATATATACATACATACATCCATACATATGTAAATCCGTCGAACCATACCTCAGTCCTTCCATTCATCCATCCATCCATACAGCCCGTCGTACATACGTCCATGCATCCATACATCCATACATTCATAAATCAATCCATTCGTACATACATACATCCGTACATCCATACATTCATACATACCTGCATACATACATCCATACATCCACACATCCGTACATCCATAAATCCTTCCATTCGTACGTCCATCATTCGATACATCCATCCATCCATACATCCATACATACATACATCCATACGTACATGCAACCATACAACCATACATTCATGCATCCATACACCTGTACATCAATACATCCATCCATTCATATATCCTGCCACCATACATACATCCATCTATATATCCATCCCTCCACACACCCATACATCCATAAATCCACACATCCATAAATATATACATCCATACATTCATACATACGTACATCCGTCCATGCATACCTCAATCCAACCATACATCCATTCATCCGTACACACATTCATCCGTATATCCGTCCACCCATACCTCAACCAATACATCCATACATATAAACATCCATCCATTCATACATCTAAACATCCATCCATACATACATCCATCCATTCATGCCGCAATCCATCCATACTTCCATTCATCCGTACATACATTTATCCGCGTATCCGTCCATCCATGCCTCAATCGATCCATACAACC
>NW_016917734.1:0-1514 GCF_001483705.2 Eufriesea mexicana
CAGCCGGATTCTATAGCATTGCGATGGCTATAGCACGCCAAAAGTATCTGTCCTCCTTACTTAAGCAAAGAAGCTGGCTCACAACGATATTAGTCGATAATGTCAGTAAAATTGAATTTTCTTGCAAGATTCTGTATCATTGCAATGCCTGTAGCACGCCAACGTCATCTTTCCTCCTTATTTATGCAAGAAAGTTTGCTCGCCACGATATTAGTTGAAAATGTCAATAAGATTGAATTTCCCATACAGATTCTATAGCGTTGCAATGGCAATAGCGCGCCAATGTAATCTTTCCTCCTAATTTATGCAAGAAAGTCAGCTCACCGCGATATTAGTCGTAAATGTCAATAAAATTGAGTTTTTCGGGCACATTCGAAAGCATTGCAATGGCTACAGCTCGCCAAAAGGAGCTTACCTCCTTCTTTATGCATGAAAGTTAGTTCGCCACGATATTAGTCGAAAATGTAAACAAAATTGTACTTTCCAGCCGGATTCTGCAAGATTGTGATGGCTTTGGCACGCCAATTGAATCATTCATCCTTATTTATATGGTAGCTCACCACGATATTAGTCGAAAATGTCAATAAAATTGAATTTTCCGGCCAGATTCTATAGCATTGCAAAGGATATAGCACGCCAACAGAATCTTTCCTCCTCGTTTATGTAAGAAAGTTAACTCACCACGGTATTAGTCGAAGGTGTCAATAAAATTGATCCTTGCAGCCAGATTCCATAGCATTGCAATGGCTATAGCGCGCCAACTGTCTCACTCCACCTTATTTATGCAAGAGAGTTTGCTCACCATGATAATAATCGAAAATGTCATTAAAATTGATTTTTCCAGGAAGACTCTATGGCTTTGCAATGCCTATAACACGCCTATGGAATCTTTCCTCCTTTTTTATGCAAGAAAGTTAGCTCACCACGATATTAGTCGAAAATGTCAATAATATTGTACTTTCCATCCAGATTCTATAGCACGAATGTTGAATCCTTCCTCATTATTTGTGAAAGAAAGTTAGCTCCCGACGATACTAGTGGTAAATGTCAATAAAATTGAATTTTCCAGCCAGATTCTACAGCATTGCGATGGCTATAGCAAGCCAAAAGTATCTTTCCTCTTTACCTATGCAAGGAAGAGAGCTCACCGCGGTATTAGTCGAAGATGTCAATAAAATTGAGTTTTTCAGGCACCTTCTAAAGCATTGCCATGGCTACAGCTCGCCAATAGAGTCTTTCCTTCTTGTTTATGCAAGAAAGTTAGCTCGCCACGATATTAGTTGAAAATGTCAATAAAATTGAATTTGCCATGCAGATTCTATAGCGTTGCAATAGCTATAGCAGGCAAAAAGGACCTTTCCTACTTATTTATGAAAGAGAGATAGCTCACCATGTTATTAGTCAAAAATGTCTATAAAATTGAACTCACCAGGCAGATACTACAGCAGTGTATGGCTATAGCAATCCAAAAGGATATTTCCTCCTTACTTATGCAAGGAAGTTAGCTCACCACG
>NW_016917735.1:0-489 GCF_001483705.2 Eufriesea mexicana
GATTGGTTATGTTAGGATATGGTAGCTTTGACTTTTGTGCTACATACCGCTTTTCGGCGGATTGCTGCAGGCCAGCAATGGTGTTCTTGGTACGCTAGTTTGGGCTAGGCTACGTTTTGATATCTCCTGCTTGTTTGGGTTAGGCTTGGGCAGCTTAGACCTTTCCCATATACACTGCGATTCTGCGGACTTCTGCGTTCAACTGTCCACTAATACGTTTTGCTTGTCTCTATGGATGCCAGGGAACGTGGTGGCGGCACGTTAGTTTGGGATATGCTTCGTTTGGTTATGTTACGGTTTGTTCGGTTAGGAAAGGATGGCTTACCTTTTGTGCTATACACTGCTAGGGACGATAGATTGTTGCCGCGTCATGTTACGTTGTGTTAGTTAACATATGGTTAGTTTACGCTAGCATGGGTAGGGCTCGGTTGTCTTTGATTTTTCTGCTATACATTGCACTTCTATGAATTTCTGCGCCCTACTCTCCTC
>NW_016917736.1:0-243 GCF_001483705.2 Eufriesea mexicana
AACATAAACTAACCAAACGTAACCTAACTCAACCTAACATGCCGCGGCCACTATTTCTTGCCTCCACGGAGCAAAGGAGAGCGTATTAGGGCACAGCAGACAGGAGAGATTCACAGAAAAGCAGTATGTAGCACAAAGGACGCAGGTGCCAATTCCTATCCCACCCGATTGTATAACCATCGAACGTCACGAAGCTAGACTTAACGTGCCGCCAGCACTATTGCTGTCCCCTCCGGTGCCAAC
>NW_016917737.1:0-1573 GCF_001483705.2 Eufriesea mexicana
GTATGAACAATATTAATACATAACACTGTCTGTACAAAACTCAAAATTAACAATTCCAGAAGCTATTACTGGGACTAGTCGTTCCAATCATTTGCACACACGATAAAGTCGTGCTGCACCAGTCACAGTAGATAATAATAACTGTAATAGTAGTAATTCCCGAGAAACTGCTCCTTGACTCAGAATAATTGAAACGACGGACATTCGAAGTCCACGGAAAGAAATGGCCGTGTAAGTACTAGGGAATAAGCGTTGCAGCAGAAACTCTGGTTAATGGTTCCGTCAAGCCCGGCACGAACGAATTTATTTGGATCAGCCGAACGTATTCCAGTCACTCATATCTCTTCCAATCACGGGCGCATTCGCGCCTTCTTCCCACGATGAGGGAAATTAATAGTAGACACGACGTTTCGTTTGAAAATTGCTGGAACCAAGTTTCTGATGGTGCTTTGTCTAGAGGCAAAGTCCGCTATGTCGTAGAGTGGAACACGCTCGACGGAAACCATGCTTCTTGTACTCACGCAAAAGGTAATAGGGCAAAATAACCACAGCAACGCTGTTACGGAGCACCGTGACTTACTGCTAGTCGTCGGCTTGCGTCGTATATATTAGGCTCGTTGTCTACAATCGGAAAACGCCAGTTCGTTAGCGCTCGCCATGCGTTCTACCGCAACGACATTACTATATTCCTGCGTTGTAAACATGGTATTTGCAACTAATGCATTTCCATAGATTTTACTGGATGTCTAGCACCATGTTTCTATGTTCAATGGCTTTCCATTGCATGCAACCAAGTACAAACGCGTAACTACGCTACCTTTGCCTTTGAGCGGTTATAACTTTGCGAGGAGAGGTCCGAGAATACCACTTGCGGGCTCTATACAAATGGTAAAGCCGTACACTTGCGTCCTTCGATCGAAGCATCACTTGGATATTTTTGTGGTTGAAGGCGGAGACGTGTTTTCGGTTAAATGGATTGGTAATCCTTAAGAACACTGTTTCGTCCAGAAATTGGTTCCTGGGCTCCTAATTGGTGAAAATTAGACCACAGTAGTGACCTCAAGGAATTTAATATACGATTTTTGACTGCTAGGTGATTTCTTTCCGAATAAATTATTCAATGAAACTCCGAACCTGTTCACGATTACTTTAAACACGAGATGGTATTTTACTTGTTCTTATTCAGAATGACTGGTGCAGGTTAATTGAATTGCATCCTGTGTATATTCTGCCATATGAATATCTTAATTGGTAACATGTCGATGGTATACTCTTCATTGAGTCTGCAATCACTTGGAAACGAAAAATGGCGCTTTAACGTTCATGGCGTGACTTTAGTGGTTCTATAAACAGTAATTGTACGTAATTCAAAAAAGATATTTTTCTGTTGAAACTACCTGTGGTCCAATTTTTACAAATTTTCAGTGAGAAGCTGCCTCTCTCTTCTACAGTAATACAGCGTCAATACAAATTCAATCCCGGTCTACGAAAGTAAAACTCACGATGGTTCCGCGAACGATATACATAGTAGCGCATGGCACTAACAGCTTACACTACGATAACGAGTCTACAT
>NW_016917738.1:0-660 GCF_001483705.2 Eufriesea mexicana
CCTGACCTGAACTGACCAGATCTGACCTAACCAGACCCGACATTGACTGTCCTGACCTGACCTTAACTGATCTGACATGACATGACCTGATCTCAAGTGAACTGACCTGAACTGACCTGACCTGACCAGATATCATCTGGCCTGGCCTGACCATACCAGACCTGACCTAACCTGACATAACTTGACCTGAACTGAACTGAAATGACCTGACCTTACCTGACCTGACCTGAGCTGACCTTACCCGACTGATCTGACCTGACCTGACCTGATCATATATGATCTGGCCAGGCCTGGCCTGACCTGATATAACCTGACCTTACCTGACCTGACCTGAGCTCTCCTGACATGACCTGACCAGACCTGACCTGAACTGACTTTACCTGACCTGACCTGACATGACCTGACTTGACCCGACCTGGCCTGACATGACCTGACCTGACCTGACCTCACCAGACATGACCTGACCTGACCTCTCCAGACCCGACCCTGCCTGGCCTGACCTGATCTGACCTGACATGACATGACATGATCTGAAGTGAACTGACCTGAACTGACCTGAACCGACCTTACATGACCCGACCTAACCGTATATGATATGGCCTGGCCTTGCCTGACCTGACCTGACCTGACATGACCTGACCTAAACTGACCTTACCTGAC
>NW_016917739.1:0-232 GCF_001483705.2 Eufriesea mexicana
CCACGATATTAGAAGAAAATGTCAAAAAAATTGAGTTTTCCTGGAAGATTCTATAGCATTGCATTGGTTACAGCTTGCCAGCAGAATCTTTCCGCTTTATTTACGCAAGAAAGATAACTCACCACGATATTAGCTGAAATTGTCTATAAAATGGAAACTGCCAGGCACATTCCATATCATTTCAATGGCTACAGCACGACAAAATGATCTTCCCTCCTTACTTATACAAGGA
>NW_016917739.1:368-899 GCF_001483705.2 Eufriesea mexicana
CACTGCGATAATAGTCGAAAATGTCAATAAAATTGAATTTTCCAGCCAGATTCTGCAGCATTGCAATGGCTATAGCATTCCGAACGGACCACTCCTGCTTACCTATGCAAGGAAGTTAGCTCACCGCGATATTAGTCGAAAATGTCAATAAAATTGAATTTTCCAGCCAGATTCTGCAGCATTGCAATGGCTATAGCATTCCGAACGGACCACTCCTGCTTACCTATGCAAGGAAGTTAGCTCACCGCGATATTAGTCGAAAATGTCAATAAAATTGAATTTTCCAGCCAGATTCTGCAGCATTGCAATGGCTATAGCATTCCGAACGGACCACTCCTGCTTACCTATGCAAGGAAGTTAGCTCACCGCGATATTAGTCGAAAATGTCAATAAAATTGAATTTTCCAGCAAGATCCTACTGCATTGCAATGGCTATAGCACGCCAAAAGAATCTTTCCTACATACTTTTGCAAGGAAGCTAGCCCAACACGATATTACTCGAGAATGTCAATAAAATTGAGCATTCCAGCC
>NW_016917740.1:0-565 GCF_001483705.2 Eufriesea mexicana
GACCGGACCTGATGAGACTTGACCTAATCTGACATAACCTAACCTAACCTAAGCTAACCTAACTTATCCTAACTTTGTAAAACCTATCCTAGCCAAACCTTCCCAAGCTTTAGCAAACCTAACATAACCAATCCCAACCTACCCAAACTTACAGTAACCCAACATAATGAAACCTAACCTAACCTTGCTAACCTAGCTTAACCTAACCTAACATAACCTAACCGAACCAATCCTAACCTAACCTAATCAAACCTAACCTAAGCTCACCTATCCTAACCCAACATATCGTAAGATAACCTAACCTAACCTAACATAACATAATCTAGCCTAACATAACCTAACCTGACCTGACATATCCTGGCCTGACCTGACCTGTCATGACCTGACCTGACTTGACCTGTCCTCACCTGCCTTGACATGGCCTGGCCTGATGTGACCTGTCTTATCCTGGCCTGATCTGATCTGACTTCACATGACCTGGCCTGACCTAACCTGACCCAAACTGGAATGTACTAGCCTGCACTGAATTGAACTGTCCTTTCCTGTCGTGGCCCTACCTAGCCTG
>NW_016917741.1:0-586 GCF_001483705.2 Eufriesea mexicana
ATCAAAGCAGGGCATACTAGAGCGCAGTAGTGGGCAGAACTCCAGTGATTATTAGTGTACCTCTCAAGGGTTAATGCTATCATATCAAAACATGGCCTAACACAACATGACCGGACGTATACTAGCGCAACTTAACGTGCCGGGGCAACTATTGCTGGCATTCCCGCAGACAAGCTGAAAATATTAGAGCAACGTGGGGCGCAGGAATCCACCTAATATCATACTATACCGCTAAAGAGTCAGCAACCCTATCCTAACGTAACCAACCGTAACATAACAAAACGTAACCTAACGCCACCTAACGTGCCGCGGCGGCTATAGATGGCCTGCACAGGACCAAGAAGAACACATCAGCGGAGAGAAGAACGCAGAAATCCATAGAATCGCAGCGTATATCGGAAAAGTGAAAGCTACTCAAACCTGATCCAAACAAACGGAACATACCGAAACATAGCCTACCTCAGACTAAAGTGCAGAGAATATGCCTTTGCTCCCCTACCCGGAGTCAAGCAGCACATACTTTGGCATAGTCTAGAGCAGAGGCCCTTCGAATAGAAGTGTACAGCACGAAAGATAAAGCTATCCT
>NW_016917742.1:0-587 GCF_001483705.2 Eufriesea mexicana
AATATCATGGTGCGCAAGTTTCTCTGCATGAATAAGGAGGAAAGATTCTATTGGTTTGCTATAACGATTGCATTGCAATAGAATCTGAACGAAAAGTTAATTTTATTGACATTTTCGTGTAACATTGTTGCGAGCAAACCTTTCTGCGTAAATAGGGAGTAATGATTCCATTGGGTTGCAATAGAATCTGACTGAAATTTCAATTTTATTTACATCTTCGGATAATATCGTAGTGAGCATGATTCTCTGCGTAAATAAGGAGGAAAGATCCTATTTTGATTTGTTATAGCCATGGCAATGCTTTAAAGTCTGCCTGATAAGTTCAATTTTATTGACATTTTCGACTAATATCGTGGTGAGCAAGTTTCTCTGCATGAATAAAGAGGAAAGATTATATTGTTCTGCTATAGCCATTGCATTGCTGTAGAATCATGCTATAGCCATTGCATTGCTGTAGAATCTGCCTGAAGTGCTCTATTTTAATGAAATCTCTGAGAAATATCGTCTTGAGCAAGCTTTTCTGAACATACAAGCCGTAATAATGTATTGGTTTGTTATAGCCACTGCAATGAATTAGAGTCTGACTG
>NW_016917743.1:0-40293 GCF_001483705.2 Eufriesea mexicana
TGTTGTGCTACGTTTGGCTATGTTCCGATTGGATAGGTTAGGAGATGACAGCCTCGACTTTTTCGCCGTACGCTGCAATTCAGTGGTTTCCTGCGGTCGATTGTTCTCTCCACGATATTCGTCAAAGATGTCAATAAAATTGAATTTTCCAGCCACATTCTAAAGCATTGAAATGGCTGTAGCATGCCAATAGTATCTTTCCTCCTTATTTATGCAAGAAACTTAGCTCACCACGATATTAGTCGAAAATGTCAATGAAATTGAATTTTCCATCCAGATTCTATAGCATGCTCTAGTATGCTCCGCATGGCGCTGCGAATTACAGCAATAGCGTTCTCGGCACGTTATGTTGAGTTACGCTGCGTTTGGTTAGGTAAAGATGCGTCAGGTTAGGTCAGAGTACCTTTAAGTTTTGTGCTTCGCACTTTAGTGCGGCGGATTTCTGCGCTTTCCTGTGCTCTAGTATATTCTGCATTGCATTGGGGAGGGCAGCATCAGTGGCCTCGGCGCGATAGGTTGGGTTAAGCAACGTTCGGTCATGTCACGTTTGACTACGTTGGGATGCGCTAGCTTCGACGATTGCGCTATACACAGCGATTCTATGGACACCTGTTCTCTTCTCTCCTCTAATATGTTCCCCTTGGCTCTGAGGACGGCAGCAATTGTGGTCTCGGCACCTTAGGAACAGTTTGGATTACGTTTGGTTGCGTTACGTTTGGTTAGGTTAGGAGAGGACAGCTTTGACTTTTTCGCTGTACACTGCCGTTCGGTGGATTCCTGCGACCTGCTGCGCTCTAGTATGCCCTGCTTGAATCTGGAGAAGACAGCAACCGCGGTCGTGATACGTTCGTCTGAGTAAGGTTACGTATGGTTAGGATAGGTTAGGTTACGTTTGGTTGGGACGGCTATGACTTTTTTGCCATGCATTGCTATTTGGTGGCATTTTGGGATCTACTCTGCTCTAGTGTGTTCTGCTTGGCTATGGTGAGAACGGCAGTATTTGTCTCGGCGCGTTAGACTGAGATACGTTGTGTTTGGTTATGCTACGATTGGTTAGGTTAGGACAGCATGGCTTTGACTTTTGTGCTATACACTGATGTTCGGTAGATTTCTGCGCTCTACTGGACTACAGTATGTTCTGCTTGGCTCTGTGGATGCAAGAAGTTGTGCTCTCGGCGCTTTACATTGAGCTAGGCTACGTTTGGTGAGTTTATGTTCCTTCTTGTAAGATTTGCGTAACTTCGACCTGTGTGCTGTACGCTACATTGCGAAGGATTTCTGCGCCACAAGTTCTTTAGTATGCTCTGCTTGGCGCTGGGTAGGCTAGCAATAGTGGTCTTTGCTCGATAGGTTGAGCTAGGCCACGTTTGGTTAGGCTACGGTTTGCTAAGTTAGGAAACTACGGCTTCAACTTTTGCGCTATACACTGCTATTCGGTGGACATCTGCGCACTACTGCTCGTTAATATTTTCAGCTTTGCTCTGGGGAGGTAAGCGATAGAGGTCTTGATACATTAAGTTTAGTTACGTTACGTTTGATTATGTTACGTTTGGCTAGGTTAGGCCAGTGTAGCTCTGACTTTCGTGCTTTATACCCCTGTACGGTGGATTTCTCCGCTCTACTCTAGTCTAATATACCACGCTTTGCTCTGGGCATCAAGAAATTGTGGCTGCGGCTCGTTAGGTTGTGTTGGGTTACGTTTCGTTAGGATAGGTTTATCTTTGCTAGGTGAGGATATCTTTGTCTTTCGCCCTATACACTTCAATCCTATGGACGTCTGCGCCCAACTCTAACATAATATGCCCCGCTTGACGATATGCAGTCCAGCAATACTCGGCTGCGCACGTTAGGTTGGGTTTTGTTACGTTTAGTTTTTTCAGGTTAAGTCAAGTTAGGTTATGGTATCTTTTACTTTCCTGCATTACACTTCAACGCGGCGAGCCTCTGCGATCCACTGTGCTTTAGTGTATTCTGCTTGCCGCTGGCGGGGCCTGCAATAGTGTTCCTGGCACGTCAGGATGGGTTACGTTTCGTTTGGTTCCGTTTCGTTTGGTCAGGCTACGATAGTTTAGCTTTACTTTTGTGCTATACGCTGCTATTAGGTTGATTTCTGCATTCCGCATTGCTCTACTACAGCCTGCTCAACTCTGGGACGCCAGTAATGGTCGTCTCGGCACGTGAGGTTGAGTTAAGCTACGTTCGGTTGTGTTACATTTGGCTATGATAGGAGCGGATGGCGCCGACTATTGTTCTCTGCACTGCCATACTATGGACTTCAGCGCTCTACTCTCCTCAAATATGTTTTGCTTGGCTCTGCGGAGAGCAGCAATAGTGATCTCGGCACGTCAAGATGAGTTATGTTACGTGTGTTTACAACACGTTTGGACTGGGTACGAAAGGACAGCATTGACTTTTGCGCTATGTACTGACATACGGCTGATTTCTGCGCTCTACAGTGTTCCAATGTGTTCTGCTTCGCTCTGCGGAGGCAAGCAATAGTGGCCACCAAATGTTAGCTCAAGCTTGGTTACGTTGGTTACCTTATGTGTGCATGGGCTCGGTTAGGATAGGTTTGACTTTTCTGCTGTACATTGCCATTCTGTGGACATCTGCGATGTACGCCCAACTAATATGTTCCGCTTGGCGCTGGCAGGCCTGCAGTAACGGACTCGGCTCCCTAAGATTTGCTAGCCTGCGTTTGGCTAGGCTAAGATAGGACATGTTTGGTTGGGGTTTCCTCGTCTTCTGTGCTATACGTTGCTATTTGGTGACGTTCTGCGCTTTACTGTGCTCTAGTCCATTCTGCTTGGCTCTTGGGAGGACAGCAATTGTGGTCTGGGCGCGTCTCTTTGGGTTAGGTAAGGCTCGGCTTAGCCAGAATAGGTTAGGTTTTGTTCGGATGTCTGTGACTTTTGTTCTGTACGCTGCTATTCGGTTGATATCTGCGCTCTGCGTTGCTCAACTAGGCTCTGCTTGTCTGTGCGGAGGCCAGCAATGGCAGTAGTGGCACGTTCGGTTGAGTTAGGTTACGCATGGTTTGGTTAGTATAAGCTTGGCTAGGATAAGCTTGGATAGGGCTGCTTTGACGTTTGCGCTATACATTGCTCTTCGATGGACTTCTGCGCACAACTGTGCTCCAGTACATTATGCTTGGCTATGGTGAGACCATCAGTATTGCTCTCGGCACGCTACGATGTGTTCGGTTGCGTATGGTTATGTTGCATTTGGTTAGGTTAGTATACGATAGCTTAGAAGTTTGCGATGTACACAGCTCTTCGGTGGATTTCTGAGCTCTACATTTCTGTACTATACTCTGCGCGACACTCGGGTGGCCAGCAATTGTGGTCGCGGTACGTTAGGTTTACTCAGAGTGCGTTTGGTTGGGATATGTTACGATGCGTTATGTTAGGATATCTTTGACTTTTGTGCTACACACTGCTCTTCTGTGTACCTAAACGCTCCACTGTGCGCTCTCGCACTCTCCTTGTGTCTGGGTACGCCAGGAATAGCAGTCGCGGCAGGCTAGGTTGAGATACGTTATGCATGGTTAGGATAGTTTTGGCTATATTTGGTTTGGGTAGCTTTGACTTTTGTGCTATACACTGCTATTCGGTGGGTTTCTGCACTGTGCTGTGCTCTAATACGCTTTGCTTGGCTCTGCGGATGCCAGCAATACTGGTCTCGCCACGATAGGTTGGTTTATGCTCCGTTTGGTTGGGATACGTTAGTTTGCGTTAGGTTTGGACAGTATTGACTGTCGTGTTATATACCGTTATTCGGTGGAACCCTGCTCTCTACTGTGCTCTACTATACTCTGCTCGGCTCTGCGGAGGCCAGCATTAGTGGCAGTGGCGCGATACGTTGAGACAGGTTACATTTGGCTATGTTACGTAAGGATACGTTAGGGGAGCGTTGCAGTGACCTTTGTGCAATACACTGCAATCCGGTGGATTTCTGCGCTCCACATTCCTCTACTATACTATGCTCGTCTATGTGCATGCCAACAATGGTGGTCTCGGTACGTTAGATTGAGTTAGGCTCCGTTTGGATAGGCTATGTTAGTCTGGGTTGGGTTTGGATAGCATTGACTTACGTGGTGTACACTGTTTTCGGTGGTGTTCTGCGCTCCACTGTGCTCTACTATAATCTCCTCGACTCTGGAAGGACCGGCAATAGTAGCCTCGGCACCTTATGTTGAGATATGTTACGATTGGTTGTGTTACGTTTGGACAGGTTAGGATACAGTAGTATTGACTTTTGTGCTATATGCTGCTACCCGCTGGATTTCTGCGCTCTACATTGAACTGCTATGCTCTGCACGGCACTGAGGAGGCCACCAATAACTGTCTCGGCCCGTTATGTTGAGTTTGTTAACGTCGGGTTGGGCAAGTTTAGGCTAAGTTTTGTCAGGATAGCTTATGCTTTTGTGCCCTGCACTACAATTCCGTGGATCTCTGCGCTCTACTGTGCTCTAGTGTGATCCCCTTGGCTCTGGGTAGGCCAGCAGTAGCGTCCTCGGAACTTTAGGTTTTGACAGACAACGTACGTTTCTGCTACGTTTGGTTAGGTTAGGACTGGAAAGCTCTCACTTTTGTGCTGTACACCGCGAATAGGTGGATTCCTGTGCAATTCGATGCTCTAATATGCTCTGCTTGACTCTGAAGAGGGCAGCAATCCTTGCCCCGTCACCTTGTGGTGAGATAGGCTACGTCCGGCTTGGTTAGGTTAGGACAGGTTGAGATAGAATATCTTTCACTCATGTGCTATAATCTGCAATGCGGTGGATTAATGCGCTCTACTCTCCTCTAACATATTCTGCTTGGCACTGCGGAAGGATCAATAGTGGTCTGGGAACGTCAGGATGAGTCAGACTACGTTTGGTTACGTTTCGTTTGGTCAGGATAGGATAGGGTAGCTTTGACTGTTGTGTTATACACTGCTATACGGTTGACTTTTGCGCTCTACTGTGCTCTTATATGTACTGCTTCTCTCTGGGGATGCCAGCAATAGTGTTCATGGCATGTGTGTTTGGGTTAGGTTACGCTAGGTTTGGTTTGGGCAGCTTCAGTTTGGTTATGATGGCTTCGACGTTCATGCTAAACACTGTTATTCGTTGGGTTTCTACGCCCTGCTGTGCTGTAGCATATTCTGCTTGGCTACTGGAAGCAAGCAGTTGTGCTCCCGGCAATGTAGACTGAGTTATGTTGCGTTCGGTCATGTTACGTTTGGTTAGGTTAGGATAGGATAGCTGTGACTTTTGTGCTATACACTGCTACCCGGTGGAATTCTTCGATCTGCTGTGATCTAATATCTTCTGCTTTGCTCTGGGAATTCCAGAAGTAGTGGCCGCGGCGCGTAAGGCATGTTTAGGTTACGTTCGGTTATGTTACGTTTGTTTGGTTTAGGTTGGTATATCTTTGACCTTCGTGCCATACATTGCCGTCCTATGGACCTCTGCGCTCTACTTTCCTCTAATATGCCATGCTTCGGGGTGGGGAGGCCAGCAGCATTTGGCTAGGCACGTTAGGATGCGATTGGTTACGTTTGGTTTGGTTAGGTTATGTCAAGTTTGGTTAGGATACCTTCTACTCTTCTGCGTTGCACACCAGTGCGGCCGATTTCTGCGCTCTACGGTGCTCTGGAATAATCTGCTTTGCCCTGCGGAGGTCATCAATTGTGTTGTGGGCACGTTAGGTTAAGTTAAATTGCTCTTGGCTATATTACGTTTGGATTGGTTAGGATATGTTAGCATTGACTTTTATGCTGTACACTGCACTTCGGTGGTTTCTACGCTCTACTGTGACCTAGTATATTCTGCCTGGCTCCGTGGAGGTCAGCAGTAGTGTCCTAGGCGCGATAGGTTGAGTTACGTTTGTCTATGCTACGCTTGGTTACGTTAGGCTAGGATATCTTCAACTTTTGTGCTACACACTGCAATTCGGTCGAATTCTGCGCTCTACTGCGATCAAGTAGGCTCTGATTTGCGCCGGTGAGGCCAGAGAAGGCTGCCGTGGCGAGTTTGGTGGGGATATCTTACGTTTGGTTATGTTCAGTTTGTTTGCGATTGGTCAGTGTGACTATGAATTTTACGATGTACACTGCTATTCTTTGGAATTCAGCGCTCCACTGCGATCTAATATTCTCTGCTTGGTTATGGGGAGGCCAGCAATACTGGTCGCGGCACGTTAGTTTGAGATATATTACGTTTGGTTAGGTTAGGTTGGGTAGGGTTTTGTCAGGTTCGCTTTGATTTTTGAGCTCAACACTGATATTCTATAGACTTCTGTGCTCTGCTGCGCTATATCATATTCTGCTTGTCTCTGGGGAAGCCAGGGATAGTGGTCGCGATACGCTTGGTTTAGTTATTCTACGTTAGGTTAGGTTATGTTAGGCCTGTTTAAGTTAGGTTATCTTTGATTTTTGTGGTATACAATACTATTTGGCGGTCTTCTGCGCTCTACTGTGCTCTACTATACTCTGCTCGCATATGGTGAAGCCAGCAATAGTGGTCATGCCACGACAGGTTGTGTTAGGTCACGATTGGTTATGTTATGTTTCTTTGGGTTAAGTTTGTATCGATATGACTTTCTTGGCAATGACTGCTATTCGGTGGATTCCTGCACCCTACTCAACTCTACTCTACTCTGCTCGACACTATGGAGGGCAGCAACGGTGTTCGCTGCTCGTTAGGTTGAGTTAGGTTACGTTCAGGTATGTTACGATTGGTTAGGTTAGCAGAAGGTTGCTTTGACTTCTGTGCTGTACACTTCCATTCGGCGGGTTTCTGCTCTCTACTGCACTCTGGGGCTTCCTCATTCGGTCTGCGGCGGCCAGCAATGTTGTTGTAGGGCTGTTAGGTGGAGTTAAATTACGTTTGGTTGGGTTACGTTTGGTTAGGCCGGAACAGGGTAGATACGAGATTTGGGCTTTACTCTGCTATTCGGTGGACGTCAGCGCTCTACTGTGCTCTAATATGATTAGCTTTGCACTGCGAATGTCAGCAATAGTGGACACGGCACGTTAGGAAGTGTTAGGATGGGTTTGGTTAGGTTAAGCTTGCCCTGGTTAGCTTTGGATAGCTTTGGCTTTCTTGGCAAAGACTGTCATTCGGTGGATTTCTGCTCTCTACAATGCTCTACTATACTCTGCTCAAATCTGGGGAGACCAGCAAATGTGATCCTTTGCACGGCAGGTTGAGTTATGTTACCTTTGGTTTGGTTGGGTTAGGTTATGATAGGAGACGGTTGCTTCGACTTTTGCGCCATGCGCTGCCATTCGGTGAATCTCTGCGCACTACTGTGCAGTAACTCACTCTGCTTGGCTCTGGGGAATCCAGCGATATTGGTCTCGGCACGTTGGGCTTATTTATTCTACGAATGGTTGAATAAGGTTTGGTCCTGTAGGGTAAAGGAACCTTTGACATTTGTACTATTCCCTGCTATTTGGTGTCTTTCTTCGACCAACTCTGCTATAGTGTATTCTGCTGGGCTCTGGGGATTCCAATAATAGTGATGTCCGGACGATAGGTTGAGTTATGTTACGTTTGGCATTGTTACGTTTGGATTGGTTTGGACAGGGAGGCTTCGACGTTTGTGCTATACACGGCTATTCGCTGGATTCCTACGCTCTACATTGCTCTACTATACTCTGCTTGACTCTGGGGAGGCCAGAAAATGTGGTCATTGCAAGATAGTTTTGAGTTAGATTACGTTTGGTTAGGTTGGGTTACGTTTGGATAAGAGTTTGTAGCTTTTACTTTAGCGCCATACGCTCCTATTCGGTGAATCTCTGCGCCTTACAGAGCTCTAATATGCTATGCTCGGCTCTGAGGCGGCCAGCCATAGTGGTCGCGTCACGTTACGTCCAGTCGGGCTATGTTCGGATAGGTTAGGTTAGGTAAGGTTAGTTTAGTATGTCTTTGACATATGTGCTTTACAGCGCAATGCGGCGGATTTCGGGGCTTTACTGTGCTCTAGTGTATTCTGGTTGGCTGTGTGGAAGTCATCAATGGCGGTGTTTGCTCGTTCGGTATGGTTGGGTTACGTTTGGGTATGTTTCGTTTGGTCATGTTGGGCTAGGATAGCTACGACAATTGTACTACACACTACTGTTCCGCGGATATCCGAGCCCTGCTGTGCATTAGTAAGCTCTGCTTGGCTCTTGGGTTGTCAGGGATAATGGTCTGTGCACGTTAGGTTGAGTTAGCCAACGTTTGGTAGGTTATGTTAATACGGGTCTGCATTCGTTAGCTTTGACTTTCGATGTATACACTGTTATTCGGTGGACTTCTGGGCACAACTCCACCCTGCTCGGCACTGAGAAAGCCTGCAATTGCAGTCGCAGCACCTGACACTGTGTTTTGTTACATTTGGGTATGTGATGATATGTTAGGTTTGTAGAGCATAGCTTCGATTCTTCCTCTTTGCACCGAGGATCTGCGTATTTCTGAACTCAACCCTCCCCTAATACGCTCTGCTTCACTGTGCGGGGATCAGCAAATCTGGCCGCGGCACGTTAGGTTGGATTTGATTACGCTTAGTTAGGTTAGGTTAGGTCAGGTTTGGTTGGGTTATCTTTGACTTCTGCGCTTTACACTGCAATGCGGTGGATTTCTGCGCTATACTGTGCTCTAGCATGTTCAGCTTGGCCCTGGGGAGGCCAGTAATAGTGGTCTCGCCGAGTTAGGTTGGTATACGCAACGTTTGGTCGGATTATGTTCGCTAGGGTTAGGATTGGATTTCTTCGACTTTCCTGCTATACACAGTGATTCTATGGTTTCCTGCGCTCAGCTCTCCTCTGCTATGCTCTGCTTGGCTCTTTCGAGGCCAGCAATAGTGGTCCCGATCGTTACGTTGAGTTATGCGTCGTTAGGATAGTTTACATTCGTTCGCGTTTGGTTCGGGTAGCTTTGACTTTTCTGCATTAGACTGCAATTCTATAGATTCCGCCTCTCTGCAATCCTCTAATATGTTCTTCTTGGCTCTGAGGAGGACAGCAATAGTGGTAGCGTCACTTCAGGTTGAGCTAAGTTACGTTTGGTTTCGATACGATTGGTGATGTTAGGTCGGGCTGGCTACGACTTTTGTGCTATACACCGCTGTTCAGCGGATTTCTGCACTCTGTTATGCTCTAATATGTTCAGCTTGGCTCTGGGTGGGACAGCAATGGTGGCATCGGCACTCTACGTTGAGTTAATCTACGTTTGGTTAGGTTAGGTTAGCTCAGTTTAGGTTAGGTCAGGTTAGAGTAGGATGTCTCTGGTTTTTGCGCTGTACACTGCATTGAGACGGATTTCTGCGCTCCACTGTGCTCCAGTATTTTCCGGTTGGCTCTGTGGAAGCCAGCAATAATGGCTAATGCATGTTACGTCGTGTTATGTTACGCTTTGTTAGAGTTAACTCCCGTTACCATTGACTTTCGGGGTATGCACTGTCATTTGGTGGATTTCTGCTCTCTACTATTCTCTGCTCGATTACGGGAAGACCAGCAATATCATTCCCGCCTGACTAGGTTGTGTTAGGTTACGTTTGTTTATGTTACGATTGTTTAGGTCTGTAGAGGAGAGCTTCGAATTTTCTGACATACACTGTTACACTTTGGATTTCTGCGCTCTTCTCTCCCCTAATGTGCTTCGCTTGGCGCAGTCGATGTCGGCAGTACTGGTCGCCGCACGTTAGGTTGCGTTGTATTTCGTTTAGTTAAGTTAGGTTCAGCTGGGTTAGGTCAGGATAGCTTTGACTCTTGCGCTAAACACTGCTGTTCTTTGGATTTCTGCGCTCTACTGTGCTCTACTTTACTTTGCTCGGCTCTGTGGAGGACAACAGTACTGGCAGCTGCACGTTACGTTGAGTTATGTTAGGTGCGGTTATGTTACGTTGGGTTATGTTAGGAGAGGATAGCTTCGAATTTTGTGCCATTCACTGCTGTTCGGTGCATTTCTGCGCTTCACTGTGATCTGATATGTTCTCAACTTCGCTCCGGGAAGACAGCCAGCGGTCAAGGCACGTTATTCTGTGTTAGGCTCCTTCTGGCTGGGTTACATTGCTACAGGTTACGTCAAGATATCATCGACCTTTTTGCTGTACAATGCAGTACCGCGGATTACTGTGATATTCTGTGCTGCAGCGTATTCTGCCTTGCTCTGTGGAGGTCAGCAGTAGTGGTGTACTGCTGTTAGGTGGAGTTAGGTTACGTTTGGTTACGTCATGTTTGGTTGAGGTGTTCTAGGTCAGCTATCACTTTTGTGCTGTACACTACTATTCGGGGGATTTCTACCCTCTACTGTGATCTAATATGCTCTGGTTGGCTCTGGGGAAGCCAGCATTAGTGGCCGCTGCACGTTAGGGTGAGTTAGCTTACGTTCGGATATGTTACTGTTGGTTAGGTTAGGGGAGGATATCTTTGACTTTTGTGCTATACACTGCTATTCGTTAGGCACCTGCGCTCTTCTCAGCTCTGGCATATTCCGCTTGGCTATGCGGGGGCCAGCTGTAGTGGTCATGGCACGTTAGTCTGGGTTACGTTGCGTATGGTTATGTTACGTTTGGTTAGGTTAGGAGAGGTTAGTTCAGGCTTTTGCGCTATACACTGCGATTCGGTGGACTTCTGCACCCTCCTCTCCTGTAGCGTGCGCCGCTTGGCTCTGGGGAGGCCAGCAAATTTGGTGGCGGCGCGTTAGTTGGAGTGGGGTTACATTTGACTAGGCTACGTTAGGATGGGTTAGGTTTTGATAGCTTCGACCTTTCTGCTATACACTGGCATTCTATTGATTTCTCCGCTCCACTCTCCTCTAATATGTTCTGCATAGCGACGTGGAGGGCAGCTATATATGTCTAGGCACCTTAGGCTGGGTTAGGTTTCGTTTGGCTATGATACGCTTGGATAGGTTAGGATGGAATCGCGTTGACTTTTGGGCTGTACTCAGCTATTTGGTGGGTTCCTTCGCTCTTCGCTGCACTGCTATACTATATTTGATTCTAGGGAGGCCATAAATGGCGGTCGTGGCACGATAGGTTTGGTTAGGTTACGTACGGTGGGATTATTTTCGGTCAGGTTAAGTTAGGATATCTTCACTTTTGTGGTGTACATTGCTATTTGGTGACATACTGTGCTCTTCTGTGTTCTAGTATACTCCGCTCGACTATGGAGATGCCAGTAATTGCGGTCGCGGCGCGTTAGTTTGAGTTAGGCTACGTTCGTTTATGCTATGTTAGCCCCGGTCAGGTTTGGATAGCTTTGGCTTTCGTTGTATTATCTGATGTTGGGTGTATTCATGCACTCTACTGTGCTCTAGTATGTACTGCTTGGCTCTGGGGAGGCCAGCAATAGTGGTCTCGCCAAGTTAGATTGGTATATGTAACGTTTGATTATGTTATGTTTGGTTAGGATGGTGTACCATAGCTTTGACATTTGTGCTACACACTGAAGTTCGGTTGACTTCTGCACTCTGCTGCGACCTTATATGCTCTGACATGCTTTGGGGAAGCCTGGAGCTGAAGCCGCAGCACGTCAGTTTTAGTTAGATCACGTTTGGATAGGTTATATTTGTTTGGGACAGATATGGGTAGCTTTGACTATTCTGCTATACCCTTCGATCCAATGCATTTCGGAATCATCGTCTCCTCTAATACACTCTGCATGGCGATGGGGAGGCCAGTAAATGTGGGCCCGGCTCCTCAGGTGTAATAATTCTGCATCTTGTTAAGATATGTTAGGACTGGTTAGGTTATGATTTCATTGACTTTCGTACTATACGCTACTATCTGGTGGTTTTCTGCAGCCTGATGTTCTCCAGTACATTCTGTATTTCTTTAGGCATGCCGGCAACGATGGTCTCGGCATGATAGGTTAAGTTATGTTACGTTTGTTTGTAATACGTGTGGATAAGTTAGGATAGGATAGAGTAGACTTTTGCCCTTTAGACTGCTATTCTGTGGATGTAAACGCCCTACGTTGCTCTACTATACTCTGCTCGCCTCTGTGGAGGAAGAGTGGTCCCGGCACTATAGGTACAGTTGTTCTACGTTCGGTTATGTTCTGTTTGCCTTGGTTACGTGTGGATGGATTTGGTTTTCGTGGTATACACTGTTGTTCGGTGGATTTCAGCGCTCTGCTCTCGTCTGCTATACTCTGTTCGACTCTGGTAGGGCCAGCAATAGTAGTCACGGCAGGTTATGATCAGTCAGTCTACGTTTGGTTAGCTTTGGTTAGGATAGGTTAGTTTATGATATCTCTGACCTTTATGCTATACAATTCAATTCGGTGGCTTTACGCGTACTGCTGTGCTGTAGTATATTCAGCTTGTCTCTGTGGTGGCCAGCAATTGTAGTCTCGGCACGTTATGTTATGGTACGTTACGTTTGGTTATATCGCGTTTAGATAGGTTAGAATAGCACAATGTTGACTATGTTGCTACACACTGCTATTCGGAGCATTTCTGCGATCACTATTGCCTTGCTGTAATCTGCTCGGCTCTGTGGAGGACAGTAATGGTGTTCTCGGCACGGTAGGTTTGGTTAGGCTACGTTTGGTACGGGTATGTTCGGTTAAGTTAGGATAGGACAGCATTGACTTTTGTGCTATACACTGCTATCTGGTGGACTTCTGCGCTCTACATTGCTACACCATACTCTGCTCCACTATGGGGATGCCGGTAGTAGTGGCCTCAGCACGTCAGTTTAAGTTAGGCTACGTTTGGATAGGTTACGTCAGCATGGGCTAGGTATGGTTAGCTCTTGCTTACGCGGTGTAAACTGTTTTTCGGTGGATTTCTATTTTCCACTGTGCTCAAGCACATCCTGCATATCCCTGGGGAGGCAAGCGGTAGTCGTCTCGGTACGTTAGGTTGAGTTACACTACGTTCGGTTATGTTACGTTTGGTTACGTTAGGGCATGGTAGCTTCGACTATTGTGCTATGCACTGCGATTCTATGGATATCTGCGCTCTACGCTCCTCTATTATGTTCCGCCTGGCCACGGGAAGGCAGCAATAGTGGTCTCGGCACGTTAGGCTATGTAATTCTAGGTTTGGTCAGGTTAGGCCGGGATATGTTTAGATTCTGTGCTATACACTGCTCTTTGGAGGCTTTCAGCGCTATACTGCGCTCTAGTGTACTCAGCTTGGCTCTGGGGAAGTGAGCGACAGTGGCGTCGGCACGGCATATTCAGTTTGCTACGTTCGGTTAGGTTAGGTTTGTCTGGATTAGGCTTCGGTATCGTTGACTTTTCTGCTATACACAGAGTTTCTATAGATTCCTGCGACCAGCTCTCTACTAATATGTTCTGCTTGGGACTGGTGATGTCGGCAATATTGTCAGTGGCACGTTAGGTTGAGTCTGGCTACACTTGGTAGGGTTACGATTGGTTAGGTTACGACAGGATGCCTTTGACTTTTGCGCTGTACACAGCTCTTCGGTGGGTTCCTTCTTTCTTCGTTGCCCTCCTATACTCTATTCCAATCAGCAGAGGCCATAAATGTCGTCCGCGGCACGACAGGTTGTGTTAGGTAACATTTGGTTGGCTTAGATTAGGTTAGGTTAGGCTTGGTTGAGATGTCTTTGACTTTTGTGCCGTACACAAATGCTCGGCGAATTTCTGCGCTCTGCTGTGCTCCAATATGTTCTGCTTCGCTGTGGAGTTGCCAGCAGTAGTGTTCTCGTCAAGCTAGGTTTAGTTATTCTATGTTTGGTAAGGTTAGGTTAGATATGGTTCGGTTACCATATCTTCCACTTTCGTGGCATACATTGCTCTTTGGCGGCTTTCTGTGCACCACTTCATTCTACTATACTCTGCTAGAATATGGGGAGGCCAACGATAGTGGTCGTGGCACGATGGAGTTTGCTATGCTACGTTTGTGGTGTACCAGACAGGGCAGCATTGTCGTTTGCGCTATACACCGCTGTTCGGTCGATTTCTAGGCTCAACATTGCTCTACTGTACACATTTCGTCTCTCGGGAGGCCAGTAATACTTGTCTCGGCTCGTCAGCTTGAGTTGGGGTACGTTAGCTATGGATAGGATTGGATAGCTTCGAGTTTTCTGTTATACACTGCGATTCCATGGATTTCCGCGATCTACTCTCCTCTATTATGCACTGCTCGGCTGTGTGAAGGCCAGCAATAATGGTCTCGGCACGTTAGGTTCGGACTGTATGCGTCCGGCTGTGTTACGTTTAGTTTGGTTAGGATAGGATAACCTTGACCTTTGTGTCATACACAGATATTCGGTTGATTTCTGCGGCCTACATTACCCTACACTACTCTGCTCGACCCTGAGGCTGCCAGCAATAGCGGTCTTGACAAGAAGGGATGAGTTAGGTCTCGTTTGGTTAGACTAGGTTGGGTCAGGTTTGCTCATGATGTCTTCGACTTTTGTGTTATACACTGCTTTTCCTTGGATTTCTGCGCTTCACTGTGCTCTAATGTACACAGCTTGGCTCTCTGAAGGCCAGCAATAATGGTCGCGGCCCGTTAGGTTTAGTTAGGCTACGTAGGGTTAGGCCAGGTTGGTTGAGATTTGGTTATGGTGGCATTGACTTCCGTGTTATATACTGCCAGTAGGTGGATTCCTGCACTCTACTGTCCTCTAATATGGTCTGCTTGGCGCTGGGCAGGACAGCGGTAGTGGTCTCGGCACGTTCGGTTATGCTACGGTTTGTTAGGTTACAATAGGGTATCTTTGACTTTTGTGCTATGTTCTGCTATTCGGTTGGATTCTGCGCTATACTGTGCTCTAATACACACCGCCTGGCTCTGGGGAGGCCGGCAATAGGTGTCGGGCAAGTTTGAATGGGTTACGTTGCGTCTTGTTATGTAAGGTATGGATTGGTTTTGGACAGGATCGCCTTGACCTTTGCGCTGTACACTGCTATTCGGTGGTTTTCCGCGCTCTACGTAGCTCTAGCATATTCTGCCTTTCTCTACGGAGCCCAGCGATGGTTGTCTCGGCAAGTCAAGTTAAATTTGTATACGTTTGTTAATATTACGTTTGTATAGGTTATGATAGGATAGAGTTGTCTTTTTTGCTATACACTGCTCTTCGGTGCATTTCTACGTTCTACTTTGCTGTACTATACCCTCCTGGTCTCTGAGGAGGCCAAAAGTAGAGGTCGCAACGTGTCATGATGTGTTAGGTTACGTTTGGCTAGGTTAGGTTTATTTGGGTCCGGTTTGGATAGATCTGACTTTACTGCTGTACCATGCGATTCCGTCGGTTTTTGCTCTCGACTCCCATCTAATAACTTCTGCTTGGCCCTGGGGAGGCCAGCAAAAGTGGTCGGGTCACGTTAGGTTGGGTTATGTTGCGTTTGCTTACGTTATGTCCGGTCAGGTTTGGATATGTTATCCCTGACTTTGTGCCGCACACTGCTGTCGGGTGGCTCTTTGCGCACTACTGTGGTTAAGTATGTTATGCTTTTCACTGGCGATGCCAGAAATGGTGGACGCGGCTCGTCAGGCAGAGTTAGGTTACGTTTGGTTTTGTTAGGTTTTCTTGGGGGAATTTAGGGTGTCTTTGACTTCCACACTGTACACTGGAATGCGGTGGATTTCTGCGCAAAAAAATCTGGTATGTTCCTCCTGGCTCTGGGGAAGCCATTAATAGTGGTCACGGCGCATTAGGTTGATCTAGGATACGTTTGGTTGTGTTACGTTAGCTTATGCTAGGACTGGAGATTTTCGACCCTTCTGCTATACACTGCGAATGTATTGATTCCTGCGCTCTAGCGATCGCTAATATGCTCTGCTTGACACTGTGGAGGTCACCTGTACTGGTCGCGGCACGATCGATCGAGTTAGATTACGTTTGGTTGTGTTGGGGTAGGCTGGGTTAGGTTTGGATAGCTTTGGCTTTTCAGCTATGCACCGATATTTGGCGGATTTCTCTGCTCTACTGTGCTCAAATATACGCTGCTTTGATCTGGGGAGGCCGGAAATAGTGGCTGCGTCTCGTTAGGTTGGATTAGGCTACGATAAGGTAGGTTATGCTAGCATGGGTTATGTTCGGATAGTTTTGACCTTACTGCTATACATTGCCATTCTATTGACTTCTGCGCTCCATTCTCCTCCGATATGTTCTGCTTGACGACGGGGATGCCAGCCATACTGGTCTATGCACGTTTGGTTGTGTTAGGTTACGTTCGGTTATGTTAAGTTTGGATAGGTTAGGTTACGATACCTTTGGCTTTTGTGCTATACATTGTTACTTGGTAGCTTTCTGCGCTCTACTGCGCTCTACTGGGCTCTACTCTGCTCTGCTC
This sequence comes from Eufriesea mexicana, assembly GCF_001483705.2. Taxonomy (NCBI): domain Eukaryota; kingdom Metazoa; phylum Arthropoda; class Insecta; order Hymenoptera; family Apidae; genus Eufriesea; species Eufriesea mexicana. Next base: position 16,255 of record NW_016917743.1, read on the forward strand.
CACCCTGCGGGGGTCAGCAATTGTAGTTGTGTCACGCTAGTCTTTGTTATGCTACGATCGGTAGTGCTACGGTTGGTCAGGTTACGATAGGAGAGCATTGACTTCTATGCTATACACCGTTATTCGGTGGACTTCTGCGCTCTAAGCTGCTTTAATAAGCTATGCTCTCCTCAGTCGATGCCAGCAATAGTATTCTCTGCGCTTCATGTGTAGTTAGGTTACGCTCGGATGGGTTTGGCTGAGAGAGGTTACGTTAGGATACCTATGACTTATGTGCCACGCGCTGCAATGCGGTGGGTTGCTGCGCTCTACATTGACCTACTATAATATGCTCTACCCTGTGAGGCCAGCAATCGTGGTCTCGGCACCTTAGGCTCAGTTATGATACGTTTGGTTTTATTGCGCTTGGATCGGTTAGGATGGGGTATATTCGACTTTTGTGCTGCACACTGCTATTCGGTGGTCTTCTATGCTCCACTCTGATTATGTATACTCTGCTTTGCCCTGCGCAGGCCAGCACTGGTGTTCTCGGCACGCTGGGCTGTGTTATGTTATGTTTGGTAATGTACGGTTGCTTAGGTTAGGACAGGATGGATCTGACTTTTTTGCTATATGCTGCACTCGGTGGATTTCTGCGCTCCACTGACCGATAATATTATCTGCTTGGCTCTGTGGAGGCCCGCAATAGTGGTCGCCGCACGTTAGGTTGAGTTAGGTTACGTTCGGCTCTGTTACGATTGGACAGGTTAGAAGAGGATAGCTTTGACTTTTGTGCTATCCACAGATGTTCGGTGTTTTTTGCGCTCCACTGTGATCTGACTTGTTCAGCTTGGATCTGGGAAATGCAGCAATAGTGGTCTTGGCTCGTTATGCTTGGATATGCTACGCTCGTTTGTGTTTGGTTAGGTCAGGCTAGGTTAGGATAACTTTTACTGCTTTGCTTTACATTGCAATGCGACGTATTTCTGAGCTGTACTGTGCTCTGTTATATTCTGGTTGTCTCTGTGGAGGACAGCAATACTGGTCTAGGCGCGTTAGGATGGGATAGGCTACGTTTGGTTATGATACGTTTGGATAGTTTAGGAAATGGCATCATTGACTTTTATACTGTACGCTGCTATTCGGAGGGTTTTTGCGCCTTAAATTGCTCTACCTTTCTGCTTATATCTGAGGAGGCCAGCAATGGCGGGTGTGGCACGAAAGTTTGAGGCATGTTACGTTTTGTCAGGTTAAGTTAGGTTAGCATAGGGTCGGAGAACTTAGACTTTTGTGCCTTACACTGCTATTCGGTGGTTTACTGCGCTCCCTTGTGCTCTAACCTGCTCTGCTCTGCTCTGAGGAGGCCAGCAGTAGCGGTCGTGGCAAGTTAGGTTGAGCTTTGTTACGCTTGGTTAGGTTAGGTTAGGCTAGGTTTGGTCAGGATATCTTCACCTGCTGTGCTACTCGCCGCAATGCGGTCGGTTACTACGCTCTACTCTTCCCTACTATATCCTGCTTGGCCCGGCGGAGGCCAGAAATAGTGGTTGCGGCACGTTAGGTTGGGTTACGCAACGTCTGCTTATGTTGCGTATGGTATGGTTAGCAGAGGATAGATGTGAGTTTTGTGCTATACACTGCTATTCAGTGAATTTTTGCGCCCTACTGTACTCTGATATACTCTGCTCAACCCTAGGGAGGCCAGTAATAATGGTCTCTACATGCTACGTTGAGATGGGCTACGTTTTGTCATGTTACCTTTGGCTAGGGTAGAAGATGGTAGCCTTGAGCTAAGTGCTGTGCACTGCTTTTCAGTGGATTTCTGCGCTCTGATGTGATCTAATATGCCCAGCATTACCCCAAGAGGACCAGCAATATTGATCTCAGCACGTCAGTTTAAGTTACGCTACGTCTGGTTAGGTTACGTTAGTTAGGGTTAGGCTTGCATAGCTCTGACTTTCGTGGTGTACACTGTTATTCGGTGGATTTCTGTGCTCTACTGTGCCCTACTATACTCTGCTCGCCTCTGGGGAGGACAGTAATTGTGGTTTCTTCACGCTAGGTTCAGTTAGGCTACGTTTGTTTATGTTACGTTTGGCTTTGGTAGGAGAGTATGGCTTTGCCTTTTGTGCTATGCACTGATGTTCGGTCGATTTCTGCGCACTACTGTGCTCTAATTAGCCCTGCATGTCACAAGGGAGGCCAGCAAAAGTGGTATCGGCATGTACGTTTGTGTTATGTTACGTTCGGCCCTATTAAGTTTCGATAGGTTAGGATAGGGTAGCTTCTACTTTTGTGCTATGCACTGCTATGCGCTGGATACTGATGTTCGGTCGATTTCTGCGCACTACTGTGCTATAATTAGCCCTGCATGTCACAAGGGAGGCCAGCAAAAGCGGTATCGGCATGTACGTTTGTGTTATGTTACGTTCGGCCCTATTAAGTTTCGATAGGTTAGGATAGGGTAGCTTCTACTTTTGTGCTATGCACTGTTATGCGCTGGAATTCTACGCTCCACATTGCTCTACTGTATCCTGCTCTACTCTGTGGAGGCCAGTAATGGTGGTCTCGGGCCTTTAGATTTTGTTGGTCTTCGTTTGGTTTTGTTACGCTTGGTTAGTCTAGAACAGGATGGATCTGATCTTTGTGCCATTCACTGCAAAGCGGTTGATTTCTACGCGCTACTGTTCTCTAGTATATTCTACTTGACTCTTTGCAGGCCAGCAATACTGGTAGCTGCACGTTAGGTTGAGTTAGAATGCGTTTTGGTGTGCAAGGTTAGGCCAGATTAGGATAGGATGCATTCGACTTTTGCGCTATACGATGCTATTCGAAGGATCTTTTCGTTCTACTGTGCTCAAATATGCTCGGCTTGTCACTGGCGAGACCGGAAATAGTGTTTTCGGCATGTTAGTTCGAGCTGGGTTACGTCCGGTTAGGTTAGGCTAGTTTGTGTCAGGTTAGGATATCTTCGACTCCGCTGCTATACGCTGCCAATATAGGGGTTCCTGCACTCTACTGTACCCTAATATGTGCAGCTTGGCTCTGTGGGGCCAGCAATAGTTGCCTCCGCACGTTAGCATTTGTTATGTTTCGTTTGGTTACATTAGGTTAGTTTGGGTCAGTTTGGGTTGGGATATGTTTGACTTTTGTGCTTTTCGCTGCAATGCGGCGGCTTTCTGCACCCTACTGTGCTCTACTGTATTCCGGGTGTCTCTGCGGTGGTCAGCAATAGTGGTCTAGACACGTTAGGTTGTCTTAGGCTACGTTTGGTTAAGTTATGTTTGGCTAGATTAGGCTAGGATAGCTTTGCATTTTGTGACATAAACTGTTATTCGGTGGATTTCTGCTCTCTAGCGTATAACAATATGCTCTGCCTGTCTCCGGCGAGGCCGGAAATATTGGTCTCGGCACGTTAGTTCGAGTTATGTTACGTTTGGTTATGATAGGCTAGTTTGTGCCAGGCTAATACAGCTTCGCCTTTTCTGCTATGAACTGCCATTATATTGGCTTCTGCGCTCTACTCTCCTCTAATATGTTCTGTTTGACCATGTGTATGTAAGCAACACTGGTCTCGGCCCTTTACGCTGTGTCTGATAACGCTTGGGTATGATGTGTTACGTCGGGTTAGGTTAAGATAGCTTTGGCTTTCGTGCTCAGCATAGATATTCTATGGACTTCTGTGCTTTACTGTGCACTACCATTTTCGCGCCACGTGATATGTCACGTTTGGTGGGTTTGGTTGAGTTTGGTTTGTTGAGTGTATCTTCGACTTTTGTCCTATTCACTGCAATGCGGCAGATTCCTACGCGCTACTGGTCTGTAGTATATTCTGCTTGGCTCTGCGGAGGCCAGGAAAAGCGGTCTCGGCACGTTAGGTTTTGTTATGTTGCACTTGGTTATGTTACGTTTGGCCTGGTTAGGCAAGTATAGCTTTGGCTTCTGTAATATAAGTTGCTATTTGGCGTGCTTATGCGCTCCACTGTGATCTAATACTCCCTGCTTTGATCTGGGAGTGTTTGAAATAGTGGCCGTGGCTCGTCATGATTTGTTAGGTTACGCTTGGTTAGAACAGGTATGTGTGATTTGGGTTAGGATATCTTTGACTTTCGTGGTATACACTGAGATTCTATGGACCCCTGTGCTCCGCTCTCCTCTAATACGCACTGATTGGCGGTGGGGAGGCCAGCAATTTTGGCCCTGGCACGTTATGTTGGGATTTGTTGCGTTTGATTATGTTTGGTTTGGTCAGATTAGGTTAGGATATCTCTGACTTTTACGCTATACACTGCTATACGTGCGATTACAGCGTTCTACGTTGCTCTGCTATAACCTGCTAAGCTCCCGTGAGGCCAGCAATAGATTTTGTGGCACGTCAATTTGGGTTACGATACGACTGCTTATGTTACGTTTGGTAAGGTTAGGATTGGGTGGATTTGACTTTTGTGCGATATGCTGCTGTGCGGTGTATTTCTGCGCTCCACTGCGCTCTAATACGCCCTGCTTGGCGCTGGGGAGGGCGGCAATTGCGCTCTCGGCACGTCAGGTTTAGTTATGTTACGATAGGTGAGATTACGTTTGCTTAGGTTGGGATAGGATAGCTTAGACTTTTGTGCTATACACTGCTATGAGGATAATTTCCGCGCCCCACTGTGCCCCAATATGCTCCGTCTGGCTCCACGGAGGTCACCAATGGTGGCCTAGGCACGTTAGGTTATGTTAGGTCACGTTTGGCAAGCCTAGGTTAGGTTAGGTTTGGTTACGATAGTTTTGACCCTTGTGCTATACACTAATGTTCGCTGGATTTCTGCGCTCTACGTTACTCTAATATGTTAAGTTTGGCCCTGGGGATGCCAGCAATAGTAGTCGCGGCCCCATATGTTGAGATAGGCTACGCACGGTTAAGTAAGGTCAGGACATGTTAGGTTAGGATATCTTCATTTTGTGCTATACCCTGCTCTTCGGAGGATTTCTGTGCTCTACATTGCTCTGCAATACTATGTTCGGCTATGGGGATGCCAGAGAAAGTGTTCTCGACACGTGAGTTTGAGTTAGGCTACGTTCGGTTAGGTTAAGTAAGTTTGGGATAGGATAGGGTAGCCCTGCCTTTCGTGGTACACACTATTGTTAGGGGGATTTCTACGCTATACTGTGCTCTACTGTATTCTGCTTGGCCCTGGGGAGTCCAGCAATAGTGGTAGGAACACGTTGCGTTGAGTTAGGCTCCGTTTGTTTTGGCTGTGTTGGTCTGGAATACGCTTGGGCAGCTTAGACTTTTCCGATTCTATGGATTTCTGCGACCTACCGACCAATATAGCTTCTGCTTGTCTCTGGGAGGTCCAGTAAGAGTGTTCCTGGCACGTTTGATCGAGTTAGGCTACGCTTGGTTTGGTTTGGTTATGTTAGGTTTGGCTAGGGTAGCAATGGCATTTGTGTTATACGCTGCTATTCCGTGGACTTCTGCGCTCTGCTGTACTCTAGTATATTCTGCTTTGCTACGGGGATGTCATCAGTATTACCCTCTGCACATTAGGCTGCGATAGACTGCGTTTGGTTGCGTTACGTTCGGTTGCGTTAGGATAGGATAGCTTAGACTTTTGTGCTATTCTCTTCTCTTCGGCGGATTTCTGCGTTCTACATTGATCAACCATACTATTATCGACCTTCGGCAGGCCAGCAGTAGTGGTTGCGGCACGTTAGGTTGAGTTAGAATACTTTCGGCTGAGTTATGTTAGTTTGAGTTAGGTTTGGGTAGTTGTGCCTTTCGTTGTGTGAACTGATGATCGGTGGGCTTCTGCGCTCCACTGAGCTCTAGAATGTTCTGCTTGGCTATGGAGAAGACAGCAATAGTGGTCTCGGCTAGTAAGGTTTATTTATTCTACGTTTGGTTAGGTTCGGTTATGACTGGTTAGGTCATCATGTCTTTGACTTTTGTGCTACACATTGCTGTTTGGTGGCTTTCTGCGCGCTACTTGGCTCTACTATACCCTGCTGGACTGTATGGAGGCCAGCAATACTGGTCGCTGCACAGTAGGTTTTGTTAGGCTACGTTTGGTTATGTTGAGGTTGGTTAGGTTTGGATGGGATATCTTTGACTTCTGTGCTATACTCCATTGTTCGGTGGACTGCTGCGATCTAGGTTGCTCTAATATATACTGCAGGCTCTGGGGAGGGCTGCAATAGTGGTCTCGGCACGTTAGGTTGTGTCAAGCTGCATATGGCTAAGTTACGTTAGTTCGGTCAGGTACGTATAGCTTTGCCTTTCGTGGTATAAACTGTTCCTCGGCGGATCTCTGCCCTCCGCTGTATTCTAGTATGTTCTGCTTGACCCTGGGGAGGCCAGAAATTGTGGTCTCGACACGATAGGTTCAGATATATAACGCTTGGTTATGTTAGGTATGGTTTGGTTAGGATAGGACAGCTGTGAGTTTTATGCTCTACGCCGCTATTCGGGGGGTTTATGCGCACTACATTGCTCTAGTATGCTTTGCTTGGATCTTGGCATACCAGCCATAATATTCCCGGCACGTTAGGCTGAAATATATAACGGTTGGCTATGCTGCGTTTAGTTAGGTTTGGATAGGATTGCTTTGACTTCTGCGCTATACACCGATATTCGGTGACTCCTGCGCTCTGCATTTCTGTAATATATTCTGCTCGGCATTGGGTAGGACAGCAATAGTTGTATCGGCACGTTAGGGGGAGTCCAGCTACGTACGGTTATGATACCTATGGTTACGTTAGGATAAGATAGCTTCGACTACTGCGCAATTCACTGCGATTTAATGCATTTTGTGCACTACTGTCCTCTAATACGTTCCGCTTGGTTTTGCGGCTGGCAGAAATAGCGGTCTCGGGTCGTTAGTATGTGTTAGGTTACGTTTGGTTTCGTTACGGTTGGTCTGGTTAGGAGAGGTTAGCTATAACTTTTGTCTTTTACAAAGATATACGAGTGATCTCTTCAATCTACTGTGCTCTAATACGTTCTGCCTGTGTCTAGGGGTGACAGCAATAGAGGTCTTGGCTCGTCAGGTTTAGTTACTCCACGTTTGGTTAGATTAGGTTAGAACTGGTTAGGTTGGGATATCTTTGAGTTTATTGCTATACACTGCTATCTTGTTACTTTCGGGGCTCTGCTTGGCTCTACTATACTCTCCTCGACCCACAGGGGGCGAGCAATAGTGGACTCGGCACGTTAGGTTTATTTAGTATACGTTTGGTTAGGTTACAATGGGTCAGGTTGAGTCAGGTTATCTTTGACTTTTGTGTTATACAGGGCTATTTGGAGGCCTTCTGCGCTACAGCGCGCTCTAGTATTTTCTGCTTGTGTATGTGGAGGCCAGCATTGTTGGTCTTGGCACGTCAGGTCATATTAGACTTCGTTTGCTTGTACTACGTTTCAATAGGTTAGGAAAGTCTACAGATGACTTGTATGCTGTACACTGCTGTTCGTTGGATTTCAAGGCTCTATATAGCTCTGCTGTACTCTGCTCGTCTCAGGGGAGGCCAGCAAGGGTAGTCTCTGCACGTTAGGTTGAGTTAGGGTACGTTCGGTTAGGTCAGGTTAGGATAGGTTTGGTGAGGAGGTCTTTGACTTTTCAGATATAAACTGCAATTCGGTGGATTTCTTCGCTCCACTGTGCTCTTCTATAATCCGCTTGACTCCGCGGAGGCCAGCAATATTGGTCTCGGCGGGTTAGGTTGAGTTAGGTTGCGTTCGGTTCGGTTAGGTTGGTCTGGGTTATGTTAGGATACCTTTGACTTTTCTCCTGTTCATTGCCATTCTATGGACTTCAGTCCTCTACGCTCATCTAATATGATCCTCTTGGCTCTGGTGAGGCCAGCAATGACGGCTTCGGCACGTTAGGTTTAGTAAGAGCTCATTTGGCTTGGCTAGGTTATGTTACGTTTGGTTAGGATAACTTTGACTCTTCTGCTTTACACTGCGATTCCATGGATTTCTGTGCTCTATTCTTCTCTAATATGTTCCACTCGGGTGCTTGGATGCCAGCAGTAGTGTTCGCGTCACGTTAGGGAGAGTTTGGATACGTTCGGTTATGTGGCGCTTGCTTATGTTAGGATATGATAGCCTTGGACTATATGCTATAAACAGCTATTCGGTGCATTTCTGCGCTATCCTGTGCTCTAGTACGTTCTGCTTGGCGCTGGGGATTCCAGCCGTAATGTCGTCGGCTCGTTGGCTTTACTTATGTTACGTTCGGTTATGTTGCGTTTGAATATGTTAGGACAGGGTTTCTTTGACTCCTGTGCTATACACTGTTGTTCGGTGGATTTCTGCGCCCTACTGCGCTCTAGCATGTCCTGCTTGCAAATGGGGAAGCCAGGAATAGTGGTCTCGCCACGTTACGATGAGTTACGCTACGCTTGGTTGGTTTAGGTTAGTTCATGTAGCGACTGTATGTCCCTGACCCTCTTGCTATACACTGCAATGCGGCGGGTTTCTGCGCTCTACCGTTTCCCAGTATATTCTGCTTGTCTCTGGGGAAGCCAGCAGTAGTTTCCTAGGCACGTTAGTTTTAGTTCGGATACGTTCGATTATGTTACGTTTGGTTAGGTTGGCATAGGGTAACTTTGTGCTATACGCTGTTAATCTATGGACCTCTGTGTAGACAATCATACGCTAACTGAACATATCGTGCCGCGAACGCTATTGCTCGTCTCCCCACGTCCAAGCAGAATACAGTAGACCACAGTAGAGCGTAGAAATCCACCCAATATCAGCGTGTACCACAAAAGTTTAAACCATCCTGACCAAACGTAACATTACCTGATGTAACCATACAAAGCTTAACCCAAAATAACGTGCCACGATCACTATTGCTGTCTTCCCCAGATTCGAACAGACCATAGCACAGCACAATAGAGAGCAGAATACCACCGAATAACAGTGTTCAACGCGAAAGACTAACCTAACCAGGACTAACCGAATCTAACATGACCGAACAGAACATAGCCTAACCCTACCTAACGTGCCGAGACCGCAATTGCTGTCCTCTACAGCGCTAAGCAGATCATATTAGAGCACAGTAGAAGTCAGAAATCCACCGAACAGCAACGAATAGCACAATAGCCAAGGCTAACGTTTCCTAACATATCCGAAAGTAACAAAACCGAACGTGACCTATCTCATACTATTGAGCCGAGGACACTATTGCTGGCCTCCCAGGAGCCAAGCAGAATATACTAGAATACAGTGGTGCGCGCAGATTCACCGCATTGCTGCGTATAACAAAAAAAGTCAGAACAACCAAACAATACCTGACCTACCCTCACATAACCCATTGTAGCCCAACTCAAGATAACGTGCCGAGACCACTATTGTTGGCCTCCCCAGCGCCAAGCAGAATATACTAGAGCACAGTAGAGCGCAGAAACCCACCGAATATACGTGCATAATGCAAAAGTGAAAGCCATGCTAACCAAGCGTAGCCTTATCTAGCCTAACCAAACGTAGCCTGTCCCAACCTACCGTGTCACGAACGCTATTGCTGGTTTCCCCAAAGTCGAGCAGAGTATAAGAGTGCAACGTAGGACGCAGGAAGCCACGGAATGTCTGTGTATAGCACAAAAGTCTGAAATATAATATCCTAATATCACCAAACGTAACATAACCGAATGCAGCCTAGCTCAACATAAGTGCCGCGACAACTATTTATGGCCCCCACGAAGCCAAGCAGAATATACTAGAGCACAATATAGCGCAGAAATCGACCGCACTGCAGTGAACAGCACAGACGTAGAAGATACCTTAACCAGACCTCTCCGAACCTAACCTAACTGAACGTAACATATCTCATCCTAACGTGCCGAGACCACTGCGGCTGGCCTCCCCTGTGCCAAGCAGGATATACTAGAAGCGCAGAAGTCCGTAGAATCACGGTGTACAGCCCAAAAGTGGTAGATATCGGAACATAACTCCACAAAACCTAACCTAACCAAACGTAATCTGGCTAAATCTAACGTGCCGCAACCTGTATTGCTGGCCTCCACAGGGTCGAGCAGAGCATATTAGGGGAGAGTAGAGCGCACAAATACGTAGGATCGCAGCGTATAGCAGAAAAGTAGAACAAGCGGAGCATATTAGAGGATAGCAGAGCGCAGAAGCTCATAGAGTCGCAGTGTATAGCACAAAAGTCAAGGCTACCCTCTGCTGCACTTGCCAAACTTAACACAACCGAACGTAGCCTAACTCATACTAACCTGCCGAGACCACTATTACTGTCCTCCTCATAGTAGAGCGAGGTATTGTACAACAATGTGGAGCGTAGAAATCCAGCGAATAGCAGTGTATAGCACAAAAGTCGAAGCTGCGCTATCCTTACATATCCAAACGTGATAAATCCAAACGTAACCTAACACAGCTTGAAGACTCGAAACCATTACTATTGAAATCCACTGTGCCATGCAAAATACAATAGAGCACCGTAGAGCGCGGAAATTCACCAAATATCAGCGAACGGCGCAAATGCCAAAGATACCCTAACCCTACTTGACCAAGCCTAACCTAACCCAACGTAGGCTAACTAAACCTCACGAAACGAGACCACCATTACTGGCATTCACAAAGAAAGACAGAGCGAATTAGAGCACATTAGAGCGCAGAAGTCCATAGAATAGCAGTGCATACCGTGAAAGTCAGACCAGCCCTCTCCTACCTAACAAGACCCACACAAACAATGGTAGCCTAACGCAACCTAACTTGGGGTGACCTCTACCGCTGTAATCCCCAGAGTCGAGCATAACAAATCAGAGGATAGTGCAGAGCAGAAATACATAGAAACGCAGTGTATACCAGAAGAGTCAAAGCTATCTGGACATAAACCAAACAATCGTAACCTAACCGAACGTAGCCTAACTCAACCTATTGTGCCGAAGCCACTACTGCTGGTCTCCCCAGAGACGAAAGAGCATGCTAAAGCACAGTAGAGCGCAGAAATATACCGAGTAGCAATGTATAGCGCAAAAGACAAATATACCTTAACCTAACCTGACCGAATCTACCTTAACAAAACGTAGACTTACTAAACTTAACGAGCCGAGTCCACTATTGCTGGCGCCCGCATCGCCAAGCATAACGTATTAGAGGAGAGTAGAGTGCAGAAGCCCATATTATGGCTGTGTATAGCAGGAAGGTCGAAGCTATCGTAACCTGACCCAAACAAACCTAATCATTTCAAACGTAACCTAACTGAAACAAACGTGACGAGACCACTATAGCTGGCCTCCCCAGAGCCCAGCAGAAAATATTAGAGGAAAGTAGAGAGCGGAAATCCTTAGAACCGCGGTTTATAGCAGAAAAGTCGGAGCTATCCAAACCTAACCCAAACAAATATAACCTAACCGAACGAAGCCTAACTCAGCATAACCACACGCGACCAACGTTTTACGACGCTCCAGGGCCATGCAGAATGCGGTAGAGCACAGTAGAGCGTAGAAATCCACTGAGGAGCAGTGTGCTGCACAATGGTCGGTGGTGACCTGACTAAACGTAACCTTACCTAACCATACAATACGCAACATAATACAAGCTTACGTGCGGCGAACTCTATTGCTGACGTCCGCAGAGACAAGCAGGGCATGAAAAAGCACAGTAGAGCACATAAGTCCAAGACACCCTGACCAAACCTAAAATAACCCAACTCGTCCAAACGTAATCTAACTCAACCTAACGCGCAGCCACCATTATTGCTGGCCACCATCGAGCGGGGCAGAGCATAATAGAGGAGAGCAGAGCGCAGAGATCCATAGAATAGCAGTGTATAGCAGAAAACTGGAAGCCGTCCAAACCAATCCATGGCTGACATAATTTAACCAAGTGTAGCGTATCTCGACTATTTGTGCACTCCGCAGAGCCAAGCAGAGCATATTAGAGCACAGCAGAGCGTGGAAACCCGCCGAATAGCAGTGTATATCCCGAATGTCAAAGATATCCTGACCAAACCGGACCTAACCTTACCTAGCCAAACGTAACATTACCCATACCATTGTGCCACGGCCGCCATTGCTGTTGGCCTCAGCATCGAGTAGAGTATAGTAGAACAACGAAGAGCGCAGAAATGAACCGAATATCACTGTAGGGCATTAAAGTAAAGGATATCTCTTCCTAACATAACCTAACGTAACTTAACTCAGACTAACGACGCGCGGCCACAATTACTTTCCTCCCCAGAGTAAAGCAGAGAGTATTAGATCACTGCAGAGCGCTGAAATCCACCGAATAGCAGTGTATAGCACAAAACTCAAAGCTATTCTCTCCAAATATAGCCAAACGCAACATAGCCAAACGTAACGTAACTCAACCTAGCGTGTCGAGACCACCGTTACTGGCATCCACTGAGTCGAGCAGAGTGTAGTATAGCTGTGCGGAGCGTAGAAATCCGACGAACAGCAGTGTATAGCACACAAGGCAACTATACCCTATGGTAATCTATCCAAACGTAGTATAAGCAAGCGTAACCTGACTAAACCTAACGTGCCGAGACACATATTGCTGGCCTCCCCAGAGACAAGCAGAATTTACTACAGCACAGTAGAGCGCATAAAGCTTCCAAATAGCGCTGTATAGCTGCAAAGTCAAAAATATCCTGAACCAACCTGACTTATCCTAACCCAACCAAACATAACCTAACTATACCTTACGAGACGAGTCCGCTATTGCTGTCCTCCCCATTTCCAAGCAGAACGTACTGGGGGAGAGTATAGCGCAGAAATCTGCCGTACGTCAGCGTACACCTCAAAAGTCACAGCTATCGTATCCTGACGTGACCAAACGTAAAATAACCGATCGCTTTCTGGCTCATCCTCACTTGCCGGGACCACTATTGCAGCCCTCCCCAGAGTCAAGTAGGACGATTTTGAGGTGTGTACAGCGCAGGAATCCATAGAATCGCAGTGCATAACACAATAGTTGAAGATACTCTATCCTAACATAGCCATACCAAATGCTGGCGTCCACAGAGCCAAGCAGAACACATTACAGGAGAGCGGGCGCAGGAATCCTTAGAATCGGAGTGTACAGCTGAAAATTCGAAGATGTCCAAACCTATAACAAAGAGACATGTCCTAACCTAATGTAACCTAATTCAATCTTACGTGCCACGACCACTGTTCATAGCCCCCCCCCCCCAAGCCGAGCAGGGTACAGTGGAGCTACGTAGGGCGCAGGAATTCACCGAACTGCAGTGAAGAGGTCAAAAGTCATGGGTATCCTGTCCTAGTCTGTCCAAACGTAATATAGTGGGAAGCATCCCAACTAAATCGCCACAAGTATAGCTGACTTCCACAGAGTCAAGCAGAGCATATTAGAGGGGAGAAGGCCGCAGAAATCTATACAATCGCAGTGTAAAACAGAAAAGTCGGAGCTATCCGAACATAACCTAAGCCAACGTAACATAACGAAATGTATCCTGCCTAGAATTAAGGTGACGAGACCACAATTACTGGCCTCCCCAGAGCGAAGCAGCACATACCAGTGCACAGTAGAACGCAGATGCCCACCGCATTCCAGTGTGAAGCACAGAGTCAAAGATAACCGAACCTAAGCCAGACAAACTTAACTTAACCGAACGTAACCTAACCCAACCTAGCACACCGCGGCCACCATTTTCGTCCTCTGCAGAGCAAAGCAGAGCACGTTTGATCACAGTAGTGCGCCGAAATCCTCCGAATAGCAGTGTATAGCACATAAGTCAACGCTACCCTATTTTAACCCAAACTATCATAACCAAACCAAGCGTTGCATAACTAAGCCAAACGTGCCGAGGTCACTATTTGTGCACTCCGCAGAGCCAAGCAGAGCATATTAGAGCACAGCAGAGCGTGGAAACCCGCCGAATAGCAGTGTATATCCCGAATGTCAAAGATATCCTGACCAAACCGGACCTAACCTTACCTAGCCAAACGTAACATTACCCAAACCATTGTGCCACGGCCGCCATTGCTGTTGGCCTCAGCATCGAGTAGAGTATAGTAGAACAACGAAGAGCGCAGAAATGAACCGAATATCACTGTAGGGCATTAAAGTAAAAGATATCTCTTCCTAACATAACCTAACGTAACTTAACTCAGACTAACGACGCGCGGCCACAATTACTTTCCTCCCCAGAGTAAAGCAGAGAGTATTAGATCACTGCAGAGCGCTGAAATCCACCGAATAGCAGTGTATAGCACAAAACTCAAAGCTATTCTCTCCAAATATAGCCAAACGCAACATAGCCAAACGTAACGTAACTCAACCTAGCGTGTCGAGACCACCGTTACTGGCATCCACTGAGTCGAGCAGAGTGTAGTATAGCTGTGCGGAGCGTAGAAATCCGACGAACAGCAGTGTATAGCACACAAGGCAACTATACCCTATGGTAATCTATCCAAACGTAGTATAAGCAAGCGTAACCTGACTAAACCTAACGTGCCGAGACACATATTGCTGGCCTCCCCAGAGACAAGCAGAATTTACTACAGCACAGTAGAGCGCATAAAGCTTCCAAATAGCGCTGTATAGCTGCAAAGTCAAAAATATCCTGAACCAACCTGACTTATCCTAACCCAACCAAACATAACCTAACTATACCTTACGAGACGAGTCCGCTATTGCTGTCCTCCCCATTTCCAAGCAGAACGTACTGGGGGAGAGTATAGCGCAGAAATCTGCCGTACGTCAGCGTACACCTCAAAAGTCACAGCTATCGTATCCTGACGTGACCAAACGTAAAATAACCGATCGCTTTCTGGCTCATCCTCACTTGCCGGGACCACTATTGCAGCCCTCCCCAGAGTCAAGTAGGACGATTTTGAGGTGTGTACAGCGCAGGAATCCATAGAATCGCAGTGCATAACACAATAGTTGAAGATACTCTATCCTAACATAGCCATACCTAACAAACGCGGACGCAGCTTAACTCAACCGAACGTGCCGAGGCCACTATTGCTTGCCTCCCAAGAGCAAATCGGAATACATCAGAGCACAGTAGATTGCAGGAGTTCACCTCATTGCAGTGTGTAGCGCAAACGTCAAAGCTATCCTATGCGAACGTAATACATCCTAACATTACCAAACGCAACATGGTTAAACCTAACGTGCCATAATCACAATTGCTTGCATCCCCAGCTCCTAGCATAGCGTATTCGATAACAGTAGAGCGGTAGAGTCCATCGAACAGCAATGTAGAGCACAAATGCCAAAGGTGTCCTCTCCTAACCTGACCAAATGTGACATAACCAAACGTAATGTAACACAACCTTGGGTGCCTCGACCAGTGTTGCTGGCCTCGCGAGAGCCAGGCAGTACACTTTAGAACAATGTAGAGCGCTGAAGTTCACCGAATAGCAGTTTATAACACAAAAGTCAAAACTATACCCTCCTAACCTAACGAAGCATAACGTAACGCACGCTAACGTGTCGGTACCAAGCAGAATAAAGTAGGGTACAGTAGAGCGCAGAAGTCAACCGCATTGAAGTTCATATCACAGGAGTCAAAGGGATCCTGACTAAACCTAGACAAAGCCTATCATAACGGAACGTAACATAACGCAACCTAACGTTCCGCGACCAATATTGCTGGCCACCCAAGAGACAAGAAGAGCACATTAGGGGAGAGTACATCGCTGAAATCCATTGAATCGCAGTGTATAGCAGAATAGCCATAGTTATCCGCGCCTAACACGTACAAACGTAACCTAGCGAAACGAATGATAACTTAACATAACGAGCCGCGGTAACTATTGCTGGCTTCCACAGAGAAAAGCAGAACATATTAGTGCACAGTAGACTGCAGAAATCCACCGAATATGTGCGTATAGCACAAAAGTCGAAGTTATCCAAGCATAAGCTAACCAAATATAACATAACCAAACGAAACGTTACTCAACCGAACGTGCCGAGACCATTTTTGCTGACTTCCGCCTGGCCAAGCCGAATATACTACAGAAAAGTTGAGCGTAGAAATCGTCCGCATTGCAGTGAATAACACAAAAACCGAAGATATCCTGCCCAAATCTAATCTAACCTAACACAACCAAACGTAGCATGACTCAACCAAACGTGGCGAGACCACTATTTCTGTCCTCCCAAGGGCCAAGCGGAGCTTATAAGGGCACAGTATAGCGCAGAAGTCCACCGAATAGCAGCATACAGCGCAAAAGTCAAGACTACCTTCTCCTAGCATATACATACGTAAAATAAACAAACATAGCCTATCTCAAACTAAATTGCCGAGACCACTATTACTGGACATCTCAGAGTAGAGCAGAGTATAGTAGAGCAATCTAGAGGGCAGAAATCCAGCGAAAATCAGTGTGCAGCAATAAAGACGAAGTTACCCTACCCCAAACGTTCCAAACTAAATAAAAGCAAAGGTAGCAATGGTTAGACTGACGTGCCTCGACCACTATCACTGGCCTCCACAGTGCCAAGCAAAACATCCCAGGGCAGAGTGGATCGTAGGAATCCACCGAAAGGCAGTGTATACCACGAAGGCCGCAGCTATGCGAACGTAACCGAAACTAACTTGTCCTAACCTGACTTAGCGTAACTAAACCTAACGCGCCGCGGCCCCTATCGCTGACATGACCAGTGTCGAGCAGAGCATAGTAGAGCGGAGTAGAGCGGAGAAACTCACCGAAGGACGGTATTTGCCAAGAAAGTCAAGGCTATCCATACCGAGCACTAACAAACACTACCTAACCGAACGTAACCTAACTCAACCTACCATGCAGAGGCCACAACTGCTGGTCACCCCAGTGCTGAGCAGAGCACATATGGTCGCTCGCGAAGGCGGCGGTCCAATGCGTTAACATATCTTGCAGTGTGCGCGGCGCCCACCAGCGCCGCACATGCAGCCTCCGCCGCCATACGCGCGAGGAGCAGGCTCTACGCTCGCGGGCTCTCTCCGCGGCCTCCTTCTGTAGCATTATCGCCTCGCAGAAGGAGGCCACTGCACGCTGCGCACCTAAGCCCACCGTCAACAGCGCCACGACAACGGACAGTGAAATATCACGGCCGACCACGCGACAATGTACCCGGCGCTCGTGAGCCCACGCCGGACATTCCATCAGCCTGTGCTGCGCCGTGTCCCGCCTCCCCGCAGTTATTACACCGCGTCTCACGTTCCCGCCAGATACGACACAGGTACTCCCCGAAACACCCGTGCCCGGTTAGCACCTACGTCAGCCGAAAAGTGTGCCGGCTGCCGCCGCGCCCCCATGCATACAGCACGGGCTTCTTGAGCCGAGCTCGCCAAGCGCACATCGCGGACTGTCGGACACTTCTCCTCAACGAAACTGCCCTTTCTTCAGGAGCACCGCCACCGCCAGCGTGTAAGAGTCCGTAGATACGGGCCATACCCACCGCCTGCAGTTCGAACGGTGGAACACCCGCCAGCACCATCAACGCCTCGTGGGATATCGTGCGGTAACGGCGAACGGCCCTGATCGCCATCCTGCGAGCAACTCGCCGGAGAATCGCCAGACTGCCCGGAGTAGAGAGCAGGTCGTTAGCCCAGATCGGAGCCCCGAAAAGTGCCACCGAGAGAACGGCTCCAGTGCAAATGCGGTGCACCCTCCCGCCTGGCCCGCACTGGTTGTGTTGCAGGGGACACAGCGCCCACGCCATACCTTCCAGGCGTGGGTTCAGCGGAACAGGATGCTCGTCGAAGCTACAGCGGCTATACAGGACGAGACCGAGATATTTCATCCGGTTCCGTACATCGACCGCGACGTTCCCCACGCGCATTACGGACTGGGGCGGCTTCCCGCGGTGCCGATGGCAAAACCACATTGCCTCGGTCTTCTCGGGGGAGATACTCAGCCGCAACCGCTGGATGCTATTCGCGACGAGGGCCACGCCAATTCCCGCCCGCAGCGTGGCCTCCTCCCAACTCCACTCGGCGGCAATCACCAGCGTGTCGTCCGCGTAAAACGTCAGACTCTCGCCGCGGCAGAGGGGAGAGCGCAACACGGCGTCGTACGCGAGGTCTCAGAGGATGGGCCCGAGTGCCAATCCCTGTGGAACCCCGCAGTTCGTCGCCCGCGCGACGGTCGAGTATCGTCCGTGATACTCGATCGAGCGCTGCGCCAAATAGTCGCTGATAGACAACATCATGTATTTGGGTACCATGTCGTACAACAGGGCATACCGAATGGCGGCGCATGGCAGGGCGTTGAAGGTGCTGGCGGTATCAACACTGACCTCCAGCACCAACCAGCCCCGGTCAACTGCAGCCTCCGACAAGTTACGAACGCTCTTCTTCGCATCGATAGCCGACCGACCCTGCGGGAATCCGAACTGGCTGACGCTGAGATCGGGACCCACGTCCATTAGATGCTTTCGGAGGCAGGCAGCTAAAACGCGCTCGAAGAGCTTGCCCGCCTCCTCGCGCTGGCATACCGGCCGGTATGCCTCCGGAGGGTCCGGCGGCTTACCTGGCTTCGGGATTAGCACGACCCACGCTCTCTACCAACATGCCGGGGAGCGACCGGTCCTGAGGCAGCTGTCGAACAGCCGTCGCACACCGTCACACCGCGCCGCCAGGGCCCGTGCAAATGCTCGGCCTGGGATGCCGTCCGGTCCTGGTGCGGTGCTCCTCGCCACCATCCTAACGACCGCACGGCCCAACTCCTCGCACGAGACCCCCAGCTCGTCGGATCGTCCGACCTGTTCCGAACGCACGGCAACGGGTTGCATCCCCTCCTCCGCCACCACTGGGATGAGGGTGCCGATCAGCCGCCGCAGGGGCTCGGGGTCCATTCGCTCGGCCACGGGGTGCCCCATGCCCTCAACTTCCCCATTACTAATTTATATGGGCGTCCCCACGGACCGCTTTCAAGCGTCGCGAGGAGTTCGTCCCACTGCCGAGATTTGGCTCAGCGAATCTGCCTCCGGAGATCGCCCAACGCGGACCGGTACTCCCGTTAGAGGCGCGTGATATCATCAGCGGACACTGCGCGTCGTCGGCGCCGCGCCCGGGTTTACTGGCGCCCGGCGAGCACGCAGAGGTCCCGGAGCTGCGCGATTTCGGCCGACCACCAATGCAGTGCACCACTCGAAGGTGGCTCCCTCACCCGCGGCATGGCGACGTCGCACGCGCGCGTCATCGCCGCCCTTAGACGCTCCGCCCCTAACCCCGCTTCGTCGTTTTCGCGCCCGAAGGCGCCGTCCGCCCATGCGACGACCTGGACGGCCGCGGCGAAGAGGTCTCTGTGGAGATGCCCGAACGCCCATGGCGGCGCGGTGGCGTGCCTCCCGCTGGGTGGTTCCAGACCGATGCGAGGAGTGACGGCTAGCATCTTGGTGATGTGGAGGTGGTCGATAGGCGTTTCTACCTCCACCGCCACCCTACAGCCGGTGTCCCGCCGCACAGCTGCTGTCGATGCGAGCAACAAGTCCACGATGGACGTGACGTTCGACCAGACGCACATGCTTACGGAGCCCCGTTTGAGCAGCCGGAGATCCTACCCCACGGCCAAATTTCGCATGGCCTCACGTGAATCCCACGGCACGGATTGGGCGTTGAGGTCCCCCAGGACCAGAACCGGACGAGCCATGTATCCACTAGGGAAACTTCCGAGCTTGTCCAGGTTCCTCTCGCACGACGAGAGGCCGCAGTTGAGGGGATACGTAGTACTCCACCACGACTACGTTGTTCCAGGAGACCTCCACGAATCCCTCACCGCTGTAAAGCAGCGTTGGTGCGGGTGTCCGCAGTAGTCCCCTGGCGATTATCACTACGGAGCCGTCCCGATCACCGAACCACCCCTCTTCATCGAGGATACGTTACGGCTCTGCGGTAACAGTCAGCACGACACCCAGCTCAACGAGCGTCTGCAGGAGCAGGTCCTGCGATGCCGGCGAGTATTTCAGATTGGCCTGGAGCACCATGGACGGAGTGAAATGTAGGCCGTGTCTGCGGCCTCCTCCTGGTCCCCCATCTTTCGGGCCGGCTGCGGGCCCGTTCCTCCGCCGATCGGCGGGCCCTTCGGCGTAGCGGACGCAGAGAGAGAATTCGCGGACGCGGCTTTCAAGTTGGCGGTCGCGGGCGGCGAGGCGGATGCTGAACATGCAGGCGCCTGGCGAGCGGTGCATTTCGCCTTTGGCGGGCAGCACGACTTGCTGCCCAGTCGGTGATTGGACGGGCGGCCGCGCCCGGCGTAAACCGGGCACTTGGGTTGCAGACGCACCACACCCACCGACACGGTTGCCCGCCGCGCCACACCTGAAACTGGTGTCGCTGCGGTCCACCGCGCTAGAGTATCCGTTCCTCGCGTGACCGAACACATGGCAACGGATACACTGGAGGCGCTGTGCCTGCAATGACACGACACGGGCTGAAGTCCAGCCGACGCGGATCCGCCCGCAATCTACGGCCTTTCTTACAGCCGCGAGGAGGCACTGGGCCCGTAAAGAGCCCAGGCCCGAAGCGGAATGCCGGGTCACTCCGGTTCCTCTTTCCGTCTCGTTGGAATCACTGGCCCTGGCCAGGGCAGCGGCCACCTCGCAGGGAGTGACATAGTCGTCGAGCCCTGTCACCCTCAGCTCCGCTTTTTTTGTCGGAACCGTAACCCGCACGCCGGATCCCTCCAAGGCGTCGCTAACTCGCCCTGCGAGAGCGGCGGCACGCTGTGCGCCCTCTGGTCCAGCGATCTCCAGCAGGGGACCGCCGGCAGCGGCCAGAAGGGGGCGCACGTCCTCGAACCCGAGGTCGGCGAGATTTACCCTTCCCCTTGCTTCGGAGATGGCCTCCGCGCAAGAGAGCTTCGAGACCTCGGGTACACAAACCGCGGTGGAGGCTCGCGACGGAGGCACGCGACGGCGGCCGCTCAAGTGCGGGGACCTTCTTGTCGCCCCTCTTCACCTTGACGTGTCCGGGCATCGCTCCGGGCAAGCGCGCGAGCGTAGCTCGGCACGGGGCGCGGCGCCCCGTCTTACCGCCGGCTGCCTTCGGCGCACCCGCGGGCACCCACGCGGGCAGTTGCGGGGCAGCGGCCGCCTGCTGCTCCGCTCGCTTCTTGCGCCTACCGATGACGAGAGACCATCTGGCCCCTGCGACCTTTCGGGCAACGACCCAACGACGACGCGAACGTCGCCGTCGCCGCGGCGCCAACCGGCCTGCCTCTGGAAGCGTGGCCATCAGTCTAGGCCGCGCGCGCAGACCGGCGGTGGAGCTCGCTTGCTCCGGAGCGCGGGCAGGCGCATACAGCCCGGCCGCCACGGGGAGCGTACGCACATGCTCCTCGAACTTTGCGTCGATTCGGGGAATGAGTTCCGAGAAGGCAGCCTCCATACCGAACTCGGGCACCGTTTCCGCTGCTCCGGTGCCCACGGGCGCACGCACATTTCGAGCGGGCGCAGGGTCGACGACTCTCCGCCTCCGCTCCAGAGACAGCTCCGCGCGCAAGGAGGCGATCACCGCCTACTAGAGGCATCATTCTCCCGCAGACCGAAGATCTCCGCCATGAGCACGCGAGCCATCTCCACCATCGCCTCCTGGGCACGGCCGGCCGTTACTTGGAGACTCGTCTCCCAGCTGTCCGAGTCCACCACCCCAGCGCACGTACGAACGGCGCGGAAGTATGGGCCGTACACATTTTTAGTCTTGTCTGCCATCGTCTTTATTCTCGCTCCATTCTCGGATATAACGGCAGACATTTCCACAACAGACAGCGGACGGTGCACACTGGCGAGCTCCTCCCGTGTGGGGAGGGTCGCCTTCGCCCGGCTTATGCTGCTGCGTATCGGGGCGAGTTCAATATCCTCCAAACATTCGAATGGGCTAGATTCCCCCACCACCGCCCTCCGCGTGTGCTTCGTCGTCTTCGTGGGAGCCCCTGCGAAGACGACGCTTCGCCATCTCCCGTGACGCTGACGGCACCAGGGGAGGAGGAGCACTCCCCCTCGAGGTCCGACGGCAGCGCCTTACGCAATGAGATGCTACGAGTCACGCGCGTCGTAGCACCTGCAGCAGGGCTAAGTGCCCTGTCATTCGACGAGGAGGACTCCACTGGAGCCGTGTAGCCACCACTAACTATAAGCGTACCTTCTCTCCTAGGTAAATTTTCCGACTTCCCCGGGACGATTGCCACTGCGCGGGTTGCGAGCCTCTGCTTCACCGCTTGCATTGTGACGTGACCCTGGGCCCAGGTATCCCTCGCTGGGCAGGCGTGCGTCTCCGCGGCAGACAATGGGACCCGTCCCTCGCCTACTTACGGCGAAGCGGCGCCCACAACTTCGTCGATGCCAGGAAAAAAGGAAATATAGCTTCCAAACAAATTCGATTTTTAACGGCACCACGACGCACTCCGCGACGCGAATCTCCGGCTACGTGCACCCAAGCACCACACGCACAGAATGCCACTAACACACACGCCAGGAAACGCACTCTTCCGCCGAAAATACCTCCCAATCGTAGGGGCGTCGTGGCCCCGTCCGTCTCGCTCGACATTCAGCGCGGCACTCATCAATTCAAAGCTGCCCTTGCCTAACCGAACTTAACCTGACCTAACCGAACTTGACCTAACTCGGCTTAACGTGCCGCGAACAGCATTGCTGGCCTCCCCATTGCCAAGCAGGGCATGTTAGAGCACAGTATAGCGCAGAAGTCCCCCGAAAAGCAGCGTAGAGCTCAAAAGTCAAATATGTAGTGACAAAACCTGTCCTAACACAACGTAACCGGACGAAGACTAACACAACGTATCGTGGTGGATATACTACTGCTGGCACACCCAGAGCCAAGCAGAATATGTTACAGCGCAGTAGTGTGCAGATGCCCGCCGAATAGCAGTTTATAGCGAAAAGTCATAGCTAGCCCGTCTTAACCAGTCAAATCGTAATATAACCAGACGCAACCTAACTTAAATTAATGTGCCGGGGCCGCTATTGCAGGATTCACCTGGGCCAAAGAGAATATACTAGAGCATAGTAGAGTGCATAAATCCGCCTCATATCATTACAATGCTCACAAGTCAAAGCTATCATCTCCTACTGTACGCTTTCATATCCTAACCAAATGTAAGGTAGACAACCTTCCGTTGCAACCACCACTATTCCTGACCAGCCCAGAGTCCAGCAGAGTACAGCAGAGCAATGAAGAGCGCGCAAATACACCGAATGGCACGGTGTAGCACGAAGGTCAAGATAATCGTATCCTAACCGAACCAAACGTAACATAACCAAATGTAACTAACTCCAGCTGACCGACCTAAAACAATATTGCAGACCTCCTAAGACCCGAGCAGAATATACTAGAGCACAGATGACTACAGAAATACGCGGCATTGCAGTGTAAAGCAGAAAAGTCAAGGATACCAAAACCAAACCTGACTTTACCCAACCCAAACGCACGTAGCCTAACTCAACAAGACGTGCCGCTACCACTATTGCTGTCTTACACTGAGCCAAGCTGTAAATACTAGAGGACTGTTGTGCCCAGAAATCCACCAAATGGCGGTCTACAGCACTAAAGTCAAACCTACCCTCTCCTAACCTGGCCATTCGTAACATAACCGGACATAGCATAACTCAACCTAACGCGCCGGGACAGCTATTGCCGCCTTCCCCAGAGCCAAGCAGGACAAACTAGGACACAGGAGAGCGCAGAAGCCCGCCGAATAGAAGTGCACAGCACAGAAGGTAAAGCTATCCTAACCAAACTTAGCATAACTCAACGTAGCCGAACGTAACATGACTCAACCTGACGTTCCGAGGACACTATTATTGGGCTTCCCAGAGCCAAGAAGAAGATATTGAAGCTCTGCCGGGCGGAGAAATCCACCAAATGGCAGACTATAGCACTAAAGTATAAGCTATCCTCTCCTAACCTAGCCTATCGTAACATAACCGAACGTAACCAAACTCAACCTAACGTGCCGCGTCCCCTATTGTTTGCCTCACCAGAGCCAAGCTGAACACAATGGTGGAGAGTAGAATGCAGAAATCTGTAGGACTGTCGCGTGTATCAGAAGGGTCATAGCTACCCAAACCTAGGCAAAGCCAACAGAACATAACCAAACATAGCCTAAATCAACCTAACGTGGCGAAAGAGCTGTTGCTCC
>NW_016917743.1:40369-52685 GCF_001483705.2 Eufriesea mexicana
CCGGGACCAGCAGGATATACTGGAGCACATTAGATCGCAGAAATCCACCAAATAGCAGTGTACAGCGTAAAAGTAGCTGCTATCCCAACCAAACTTGGCCTAGCCCATCCTACCCGAACGTAACCTAACAAAGCATAACGTACCGAGGCCAATATTGCTGTCCTACACAGAGACAAGCTGGAAACACTAGAGCACCGTAGGACGCAGAAATCTACCTGATAGCAGACTATAGCATTAAGGTCACTGGTATCCTCTCCTAACCTATCCATTCGATGCACAACCAAACGTAACGTAACTCAACCTAAAGTTCCGAGGCATCTGTCGGCCCCCTCCTTAGAGCCAACCGGAACACACTAGAGAAGAGTAGAAAGCAGAAATCAAGAGAATCGCAGTGTATACCGGAAAAGTCAAAGCTACTCATACATAACCCAAACAAACAGAGCACATCCAAACAATGCGTAGCTCAACCAAACGCGCCGATACCGCTATTGTTGCCCCCACCCCCCTCAGGGGCAAGCAGGACATTCTGTGGCACAGTGGATGTCGGAAATCCACCGAATAGCAGTACACAACACATAAATTGAAGCTATCCTGACCAAATAAAGTCTAACCGAACCTTATCGAACGTAACGTGACTCAGCATATCGTACCGATAGCACTAATGCTGTCCTTCCCAGAGCGAACCTGAAAATGTTAGGGCACTGAAGGTCGCAGGAATCGTCGTAATAGCAGCGTATACCACTATAGTCAAAGCTATTCTATCCTAACCTAAACAAACGTAATATAACCAATCGTAGTCTTACCTAACCTAACGTGCCGCGAACACTATTGCTGGCCTCCCCGGAGCCAAGCTAAGCACGCCAGTGGAGAGTAGAACGCATAAATCCATATAATCGCAGCGTATATCAGAAAAGCCGGAGCCGTACAAACCAAACCCAAACAAACAGTGCATAACCAAACATAGCCTATCTCAATCTAACGTGCCGAGGTAGCTATTGCTGCCCTCCTCAGAGCCAAGCAGGACATACTACAGAACAGTAGATCGCAGAAGTCCATCGAATAGCAGTGTACAGCGCAAGAGATGAAGGTCTCCTGCCAGAGCTCAGAGTGTATACCTGTAAAGTCAAAGCTACCTAATCCTAACGCAAGCCGACTGGGCGTAGCCAAACATAACATAATTGAACATATATATTCTTAACCGCTAATGCTGCGCCAGCCAAAGGCAAACGGGGCATACTAGAGCACAGTAGAGCGCAGATGGCCACCGAATTGCAGTGTACAGCACGAATGTTAAAGCTGCACTGACCAACTTTGCCTAACCCAATCTAACCGGACGTAGCCTGACACAACATAATGTGCCGAGACGACAGTTGCTGGAATACCTAGGGCCAAGCTGAGAATATTACAGCACAGTAGGGAGCAGCAATCCAGCTAAAAGCATACTATAGCACTACAGTCAAAGCTATCCTTACCTAACCTAACCAATCGTAACATAACCAAACGTAACCTATCTCAACCTAACGTACCGCGACCACTATTTCTGGGCTCCTCGGAGCCAAGCAAAACACATTAGCGGAATGTAGAACGCAGAAATCTATAGAACCGTTGGGTATATCGGAAAAGTCGAAGCTACACATATCTAACCCAAACCAACAGAATATAACAGCACATAGCCTAACACAAACTAACGTGCCGAGACCGCTACTGCTGCCCTCCCAAAAGCCAAGCAGGACACACTAGAGCTCAGTAGGGCGCAGAAGTCCAACGAATAGCTGTTTGCAGCAAAGGAGGTAAAGCTATCCTAGCCAAACATTGCCTAACCCAACATAACCGAACGTAACTTGACTCAACATAATGTGCCGAAGCCACTATTGCTGGTCTTCCCAGAGCGAAGCAGAAAACATTAGAGCAATGTATGGCGCACACATCATCCTAGTAGCAGACCATAGCACGAAAGCCAAAGCTACCCTCTCCTAGCCCGACCAATCGTAACAAAGCCCAACGTAGCAACACTCAGCCAGAAGAGCCGCGATCAAAACTGCAGGCCTCCCCAGAGCCAAGCATAGTACAATAGTGGAGAGTAGAGAGCAGAAGTGCACAAAATCGCAGCGCGCTTAAGAAGGTCAAGGCTACACAGACCATCTCTAAACCATCACAACATATCCGAACATATCCTAACTCAACCTAGTGTGCCGAAGCAGCCATTTCTCCCCTTGCCATAGCCCGGGAGGGCATACCTCAGCACAGTAGATCGCCGAAATCCACCGAGTCGCAGTGTGCAGGTCAAAGTTGGAGCTATCCTAACCAAGCTTAGCCTAACCGAACCTAACCGAACGTAACCTGACTAAACATGACGTGCCGAGGCCACTATTGCTGGCCTTCCCAGAGCGAAGCTGAAAATACCAGAGCAATGTGGTGCGCACAAAGGCACCTGATAGCAAACTATAGCACTAAAGCCATAGGTTCCCTCTCCTTGCCCAACCAAACGTAAGACGACCCAACGTAAGCAAACTCAGCCTAACGTGCCGCGATCAAAGTTGCTGGGCTCCCCAGAGCCAGCAGACAACACTAATGTGGAGTAGAACGCAGAAATCCATGGATCCGCAATATACTCCAGAAAAGTCAAATCTACCCGCACCTAACCCAAACCATGGAAACATAAACGAACATAGCCTAACACATACCAACGTGCCGAGAATGCTACAAATGCCTCCCCCCCCCCCCCCCCCGAGCCATGAAGGGCATACTAGAGCAGAATATATCGCAGAAGTCCACATCATAGCTGCGTACATCACAAGAGTTAAAGATATCCTAACCAAACTTACGCTAACCACACCGAACCGGACATAACCTTTCAAATCGTAGCGTAATGAGACCACTTCTGCTGCCCTTCCCATAGCCAAGCTGACAATATTAGAGCACTGTAGGACGCTGAAGTTCACCAAATGGCAGACCATGGCACGAAAGTCAAAGCTATCCTCTACTAACTTAACCAACCGTAGAATAACCAATCGAAATCTTACTCGACCTAACGTGCCGCGACCACAATTGCTGCCATTCCCGGTGCCAAGCAGAACGCGATTGTGGATAGTGGAACGCAGAAATGCTTAGAATGTCAGCGTATGTCAGAATAGTGAGATCTACCCAAATCTAACCCAAACCAACAGAACATAACCAAGCATAGCCTATCTCGAACTAATGTGACGAGACCGCTATTGCTGCCGTCCGCAGAGACGAGCAGGATATACTACGGCACAGATGAGCCCAGAATTTCAACGAATAGCAGTGCAGAGCACAAAAGCGAAAGCTACGCTTACCAAACTTAACCTAACCCAACCTAACCGAACGCAGCCTGACTCATCGTAACGTGCCGCGACCACTATCGCTGGCCTTCTCGGCATCAAGCTGAACATATTAAAGCACTGTAGGGCGCAGAAATCCGCCTAATAGCAGACTATGGCAATAAAGTCAAAGCTACCCTCTCCTAGTCCAACCAATCGTAACATAACCGAACGTAACGTAACTCATACTAACGTGCCGGGACCGCTATTGTTGCCCTCCCCAGATCCAAGCTGGTGACACTAGAGCACAGTAGAGCCCAGAAGTCCACCGAATGGCAGTGTACAACTCAAAAGTCAAAGCCATCCTAACCAAACGTAACATAACCTGACCTAACCGAGCGTAACCCAGCACAACCTAACGTGTCTGTACCACTATTGCTGACCTACACAGAGCAAAGCATGGCATATTTGAGCATAGTAGATCGCGGAAATCCCCCGTATAGCAGTGTATAGCGCAAACGTCATTGGTATCCTATCCTATCCTAAACGAACGTAACAAAAACAAATGTAACCTAGCAAAGCATAACGCGCCGCGGACATTCTTTATGGCCTCCCAAGTTCAAAGCTGGGAATATTAGTTAACAGTAGAACGCAGAACTCCACCGAATAGTAGTGTACAGCACAAGAGTTGGAGCTATCCTGACTAAACTTAGCTTAACCCAACCTAACCGCACGAACCCTCACCCAACGTTACGTGCCGAGACCACTGTTTCTGGCATTCCCAGGGTCAAGCAGAACATATTAGAGGAAAATAGGGCGCAGAAATCCATAGAATCGCAGTTCATAGTACAATAGTCGAAGCTAGCCTATCCTAACGCAGCCAAACATAACATAACCGAACGTCGCATAGCTCTACCTATCGTGCACACACCACTATTGCTAGCCTCACCGGAACAAAGCAGAGAATATTAGATCACAGTGGAGCGAAGAAATCCACCGAATAGCAGGGCATAGCACAAAAGCCAAAGTCATCCTAACCAGACGTAACATAACCTGACCTAACCAAACGTAACCCAGCACAACCTAACGTGCCTGTGCCACTATTACGGACCTACCCAGAGCAAAGTAGAACATATTAGAGCACAGTAGAGCGCGAAATCTACTGGAGAGCAGTCTATAGCGTACGAGTCAAGGATATCCTGTCTTAACCTAGCAAAACATAACATAACCAAACGTAACTTAACCCAACCTAATGTGCCTAGACCACTGTCACTTAGCTCCCCGAAGCAAAGAGGATTATACTAGAGCGCATTAAACCGTGGAAATCCGGAGCATCGAAGTGCATATCAGATAAGTAGGAGATATCCTAACATAACCCGGCATATCCTAACGCCGCCAAACCTAACCAGTTCTAACCTAACGTGCCTATCCAAACATTTCTGGACTTCCCGTGGCCAAGCAGGGAATATTTGGGGAGGGTATATAGCAGAGATCCACAGAATGGCAGTTTTAGCACGGAAGTCAGAGATATCCAAACCTAGGACAGTCAAACGTCTCTTTACCAAACGTAACATAACGAATACTGACGTTCGGCTGTCATCATTTCTCGAAATCCCACTGCTAAGCCGGGAATATTAAATCACGGCAGAGCGCAGAAATTCACCGAAAAGCTGTGTTCAGAGCAATGGATATAGCTATCGTGTCCTGACCTATCCAAACGTATCACAACCTAATGCTGCCCAACAAAATCTAACCCGTAGAGACCGCCATTGCTGGACTCCCCAGCGCCAAGCAGAGGATATTAGAGCGCAGTAGAGCACAGTAATCCACCGAATAGTAGTGTACAGCATGAAAGTCATGGCTACCATCTCCAAACCACACCAGACCTGACCTAACAGAGCGTAACGTAGCTCAACCAAACGTGCCAGGACCACCATTGCTGGCCTTCCCAGAGACAAGTAGATGCCAGTAGAGCAACGCGGATCTCAAATATCGAACGAACAGACGTGTATAGCACACGAGGCAAAGCCATCCCGACCAACGTAACGTAACCCAACAAAACTTGCCACGTCCTCTGGTGCTGGCCACCACATGGACAAGCAGATGCTAGTGTGGCTCTACAGTGTACAGGTATCGACCGAAAAGCAGTGTATAGCACAGAAGTCATATATATCCTAACCAAACCTGTCCCAACCTAACCTAACCGAGCATAGCCTAACTAAATCTAGCGAGCCGAGACGGCAATTACTCAACTCTCCGCTGCCAAGCAGAGTATAGTAGAGCACAGTAGAGCGAAGTAGCCCACCGAATATCAGTGCATGACACGAAAGTCAAATATATCCAAACCTAACCCAAAGAAGCGTAACGTAGCTTAACGTAGCCTAACTCAACCTGCCGGGCCGAGACAGCTATTACTGGACTCCCGAGAGCCGAGCAGAGTATTGTAGTACAACGTAGATCGTAGAAACACTAGGAATAGCAGTGTACAACACAAAAGTCAAAGATATCATATCTTAGCCTATCCAAACCCAATATAACCAAAAGCTACCTTACATAACCACACGTGCAGAGACCACGTTTGCTGGCATCACCGGAGCAAAGCAGAGTGTACTAGAGCAGAGCAGAGCATAGAAAGCCACCAAGTGGCAGAGTGTAACTCAAAGGTCAAAGATACCTTAACCTAACCTGACCAAACCTAACCTCACGAAACGTAAAATAACCAAATCTAACGAGACGAGACCTCTATTGCTGGCCACCCCAGAGTCAAGCAGATCATATTAGAGCAGGTTGGAGAACTGAAATGCACCGAATAGCAGTGCCTAACGTAAATGTCAGAGCCACCCTGACCAAACGTATCCTAACATAACCTAACTAAACGTAATCTAACACATGCTACGGTGCCAGGACCGCTATTGCTGGTCACCCAGAGTGGAGCAGAATATGGTAGAGCAATGAAGAGCGCAGAGGCCCACAGAACAGCAGTGTACACCGCAAATGTCAAAGCTATCCCTTCATAAGCTATCGAATATTAACCAAACCAAACGCAACCTAACTCAACCTAACATTCCGAGACCACAATTGCAGGCCTCCACGGCGCCAAGAAGGGCATATTGGATGCCAGTAGATCGCAGAAATCCACCGAATATCAGTGTATAGCACAAAAGTCAAAGCAACCCCGTCCAAACTTAACCTAACCTAACATAACCGAACGTAGCGTAACTCGACCAAAGGTGCAACGGCAGTTGTTCACGGCCTCGCCAAAGACAAGCAGATGCTAGTATAGCGATGGAGTGCACAGATATCTACCTAATAGCAGTGTGCAGCAAGAAAGCCAAAGCTATCCTGACGAAACATGTCCTAACCTCGCCGAGCCGAGTGTAACACTTCTCAAACTAGCGTGCCGAGACCACTATTGCTGACTTCCCCAGAGCCAGGCAGATCATATTGTGGCACAGTAGAGTGCAGAAATCTACCGTAAAGCTGTGTATAGCACAAAAGTCAAAGCTATCCTATCCTAACCTAGACAAACGTAACGCAATCAAACATAACCTAACACTTCCTAACGTGCCGAGACATCTATTGCTGCTCTCCTCCGCGCGAAACAGTAGATATTAGAGGAAAGTAGAGCGCAGGAATACACCGTATACAAGTGTACAGCACAAAAGATAAAGCTATCCTACCTTAACCAAACCAAACGTAAGATAACTCAAACTAACGTGCCACAACCACTATTGCTTGCCTCCTCAGGGCCGAGCAGAATATACTAGAGCACGGTAGAGCGCAGAAGCACACCGAACAACAGCTTCTACCGCGAAAGTCAAAGCAATCCGTACATAATCCGTACTAGTATAAGATAAGCAAACGCAGCGTAACACAACCTAACGTTCCGAGACCACTGCTGCTGGCCTCGCCAGGGCCGTGCAGAGTATAGTGGAGCAATGGAGGGCGCAGAAACACACCGCGCTGCAGTGTCCAGCGCAAAAGTCGAAGATAGCCAAACGGAACAGGACGAAGTACAACCAAACGTAACCTAACACAACCTAACGAGCATGGACCACTATTGCTCACCTCCCCAGAGCCAAGCCGAATATACTGGAGCACATTAGAGCGAGTAATCCACCGCATTTCGCCGTTTACCACAGTATTCAAAGATATCCTAACTTGACCTCTCCTAACCTAACCTAACCGTACGTAGCCTAACTGAACATAACGTGCCGAAAAGACTGTTGCTGGCCTCCCCAGACACAAGGAGAGCATATTAATGCAACGTAGGGAGCAGAAATCCACCAAATAGCAACGTATAGCTCAAAAGTTAAAGATATCTTGACATAACTGGACCCAACCTGACCTAACCGAACGTAAAACAACTAAATCTAACGAGCCGAGACATCTACTGCTGGCCCCCACAGCGCGAAGCAGAACATACAAGAGCAGAGTAGAGCGCAGAAATTCACCGAACAGCAGTGCATAACACAAAAGTCTAAACGATCCTAACCAAACGTAACCAAAGCTAGCCTTCCTAACGTAACCTAACAAAACCTATAGTTCCTCGACCGCTACTCCAGGCCTCCCCGGAGTCGAGCAAAGTGTGTTAGGGGAACGAAGAGCGCAGATGTCCACCGGAAGCAGTGTATAGCGCAAAAGACGTACTTTTCCTGTCCTAACTTAAACAAACGTAACATAACCAAACGTAACATACCTAAACGTAACGTGTCTACACCAATATTGCTTACCTCCCCAGAGACGAGCAGAATATCCTAGAACACAGCGGAGCGCAGAAATCCTCCGCATTGAATTGCGAAGCAGAAAAGTAGAAGATATCCTATCCTTTCCGGACCTAACGTAAAATAACCAGGCGTAAGGAATTCCAAGACAACGTGCCCCGCCATGTATTGCTGGACCCACCACCGAAAAGCAGGGCATATTTGGGTAGAGTAGAGCGCAGAGGTACACAAAATGGCAATGTATATCACGAGATTCTAGGATATCGTAGGGGAACGCAAACGAACACAACTAAACCAAACGTAACCTGACACAACCTAACGTGCCTAGACCACTGGTGCTGACCTCCCCAGACCAAAGCAGTATATACTAAAGCTCATGAGAGCGCGGATGTCCGCCGCACTGAAGCTCAAGGCACAAAAGTCGAAGATATCCAAACCCAACCTCACATAACCTAACTTAGCAGAACGAGACCTAACGCAAACTAACGTGCCGAGCCCACCGTTGCTGGCATCCACAGCGCCAAGATCATATTAGAGGGCGGTACGGGGCAGAAATCCACCGAAAAGCAGTATATAGCACAGAAGTCAAAGCTATCCTAACCTAACCTCTCCCAACCTGGCCTACCCGAAAGTAGCCTAACTAAACATAACGTGCCGATAATACTATTGCTGGCCTCCAGAGAGCCAAACAGAGCATATTTGAGCAACGTAGAGATAAGAAATCCACCTAACGGCGGTGTATAGCATAGAAGTCACAGCGATCCTACCCTTACCTAACCAAACCTAACATACCCAAGCGTTATCTATCTCAAACTAACGTGCGGGGATCACCATTGCAGAGGTCCCCGGAACAAAGCAGAAATTACCAAAGCACAGTATAGCGCAGAAGACAACCGAACAACACTTTATTCGAAGAAAGTCAAAGAAATCCGAACGCCGCCCAAGCATATATAACCTAACCAAACGTAGCCTAACCCAACCTAACGTACCGAGACAGCTGTTGCTGGCCTCCCCAGCCCAATAAGAGCATATTAGAGCACAGCAGAGAGCAGAAATCCACCGAAAATCAGTGTATAGCGCAGAAGTCTGATCTATCGGTACAAAATGTAGCCAAACCTAACCTAACAAAACGCAATGAGCCTCAACCTAACGTGCCGCGACCACTACTTCTGGCAGCCACGGGTGCGAGCAGATGCTAGTGGAGCAGAACAGAGCGCAGATATCGACTGTGTTGCAGTGTATGGCGCAATGGTCGAAGCCATTATAACCAAAAGGAATATAACCTAACCTAACCAAGCGTAACCTATCTAAGCCAAGCGTGCCACTACCACAATTTCTGTCCTCTACAGAGACAAGCAGATGCTAGTAGAACAATGCAGTGCACAGATATCAACCGAAAAGCAGTGTATACCACAAATGTCAGAGCTATACCAACGAAACCTATCCCAACATAGCCAAGCCATGCGTAACCAAACTTTACCTTGCGAGCCGACGCCGCAATTGCTGCACTCCCCAGAGACAAGCAGAGCTTACCAAAGCACAGTAGATCGCAGATATTCAACGTATTGCAGTGTGCAGCACAAAAGTCAAAGCTATTCTCACATATCCTATCTAACCGTGGCGTTACTGAGCGTAGCATAGCACAACCTCTCGTGCCGTGACCACTATTGCGAGCCTCCTCGGTGCCAAGCAGAACATATTAGAGAAGCGTAGAGCACAGAAATCCACCGAATAGGTGTGTCTAGCGCAAAAGTCAAAGCTTCTCTGACCTAACATCACCAAGCCATAACAAGCCTAACGTAACATAACTCAGCCAAACGTGCCACGGCCACCATTACTAGCCTTCACAGAGACAAACGGATGCTAGTGGAGAAACGCAGATCGCAGATATCGACCGAATAGCAACGTATAGCACAAATGTCAAAGACATTCTGACTAAACATACCCTTACCTGAACTAACCAGACCTAACCAAACGTAACCTAACACAACCTTACGTGCCTATGCCACTATTGCAGGCATACCCAGAGCAAAGCAGAACACACTAGAGCAGAGTAGAGCGCAGAAATCCAACGGATAACAGCGTAAAGCACAAAAGTCAAAGCCATTCATACCTGGCCCGTCATAACCTAACGCAACCACACATAGAATAACTAAACCTAACGAGGCGAGAACCCTATCGCTGGCCTGCCCAAAGCCAAGCAGAACAGATTGGAGCACTCTGTGGCGCAGGGACTCACGGAATAGCAGTGTATAGCACAAAAGCCAAAGTCATCCTGGCCAAACATATCCTAACCTGACCTAACAAAGCGTAACGAGGCAAAGCATATCGTGCCACAACCGCCATTGATGGCCACCCCACATTCGAGTAGAGTGTAGGAGAGCAACGAAGAGCAGAGAAATCCACCGAATAGCAGTGTTTAACACGAAAGCCAAAGCTATCCTGAACTAACCGTGCCAAACGTAACGTAACCAAACGTAACCTAACTCCGCCTATCGTGCCGAGACCACCATTGCTGCCATCGCCAGTGCCAAGCAGAACATATTAGAGTGGATTAAAACGCAGACATCGAGCAAATAGCAGTGTACATTACAATAGTCAATGCCACCACGTCCTAACCTAGCCAGCCGTATTCTGACCAAACGCAACCTGACACAACCTGAAGCGCCGCGACAAAGATTGTTCCTCCCCTGGAGCCAAGCAGAACATATTAGTGAATAATATTGCCCAGAGATCCATCGAATCGTAGTGTATGTCAGAAAAGCCTAAGATATCCAATCCTATCCCAAATTAACGGAGCCTAACGGAACATATCGTAGCTCAACGTAACGTGCCGCGACCGCTTTTGCTGTACTTCCAATGGCCAACCAGGATATAGTAGAGCATAGTGGAGCGCAGAAATCCACCAAACATCAGTATGCACCACGAAAGTCAAACCTATCCAAACCTAAACCGAACTAACTTAGCGCAACCGTACGTAGCCTATCAAAAACTAACTTGCCGAGACCATCATTACTGGCCCCCCCAGAGCCATGCAGAATATGTTACAGCACAGTAGAGTGCATAGATCCACCTGATAGCGTTGTTCAACACAAGAGTCAAAGCCATCCTAACCAAACGTAGCCTAACCTAGCTTAACTACATGTAACCTAACTCAACCCACCGCGCCGCGGTGTATATTGCTGGCTTCCCCAGAGTCTAGCAGAGTACAGTAGAGCAAGGAAGGGCGCAGAAATCCACCAAATAGTAGTGTATTGCGCAGAAGTGAAAGTTATCGTATCATAACTTGACCAAACATAAAATAACCAAACGGGCATAACACAGCCTAGCGTGCCAACACCACTGTATCTAACCTCTCCACTGCAAAGCAGGATCTACTAGAGCGTTGTTGAGCGCAGAAGTCCGCCGAATAGCCGTGTATAGCACAAACGACAAAGTCATCCCGACCAAGCTTAACCTACCCTGGCCAACCGAAACGTAACATAACTCAAACCAACGCGCCACGACCGCCACTGCTGGCCTCCACGGAGTTGATTTGAGTATAGTAGAGCAACGATGAACGCAGAAATCCACCGAAGAGCAGTGTACAGCATAAAAGTCAAAGTTACCCTATCCTAACCCAGCCAAAGGTAACATAACCGAACGAAACTTAACACAATCCAACGCGACGAGGCCACAATTTCTGGCCTGCCCAGAGTCAAAGCAGAGCATATTAGAGCACAGTAGCGCACAGAAAGCCTCGAAATAGCAGTGTATGGCACAAAAGTCAAAGATATCCTAATCCCACATGACCTATCCTAACATAACCAAACGTAAACTAACTAGACATAATCGAGAGGAGTCCACTACTGCTGGCCTCCATATCGCCAAGCAAAACGCATTAGAGGAGCGCGGAGCGCGGAAGTCTATAGAATGGCAATGTATAGCAGAAAAGTCAAAGCTATACTTCCTTTTTTTCTTCTTCTTCACGTCTTCCACGTTTCACAATCTTCCAAAGACACCCGGCCACTTAGGGCAGGGGGCGGGGTTACGTGGTTCTTTTACACACCAAAGCCCCCACGAGGCCAGCCCTTCGCATTTCTGTGCGCCCTGGACTTCGCGGCGACGCAATTACCAGGACGCCCCCGCGACGAGTCAGTAGTTTCCTCCTGGCGCGACGGGAAATCGCACCCGAGACGTCCATGACCATGCGCGCGAGACGGGTAAGTCAGTAGTTTCCTCCTGGCGCGACGGGAAATCGCACCCGAGACGTCCATGACCATGCGCGCGAGACGGGTCGATCACAGGCTCACACAACACGCAAACCACCGC
>NW_016917744.1:0-416 GCF_001483705.2 Eufriesea mexicana
TGGCAAGTACAGCCATCTAATTTCCAGAGAAAAGGTCAATTCAAAATCTATAACCTGTTATAGCACGGTGAGTAGAGCGCCCAACGCCTTCAAACGAATGGCAAGTGCAGCCATCTACTTGCCAGAGAATGTGTATATTCAAAATCTATAACCTGTTATAGCTTGGTGAATAGAACGCCCAACGCCATCATACCGATGGCAAGTACAGCCATCTACTTGCCAGAGAATATGTCTATTCAAAATATATAACCTGTTATAGCTTGGTGAATAGATCGCATAAGGCCTTCAATCCAATGGCAAGTACAGCCATCTCCTTGCCAGAGAATAGGTCTATCCTTATTCTATACCCTGTCATAGCTTGGTGAATATATCGCCTCACGCGTTCAATCCAATGGCAAGTACAGCCACCTAATTTC
>NW_016917745.1:0-7687 GCF_001483705.2 Eufriesea mexicana
TGTATGGAAGGATGGATGTATCGAATGATGGACGTACGAGTGGATTCATTTATGGATGTATGGTTGTCGGGATGTATGGATGAATGTATGTTTGGATGCATTAACGGATGTATCTGTTGGTGTATGTTTGGATGAGTGTATAGGTGTATGCATGTGTGTATGGATGTAAGTATGGTCGTATGTATGGATGTACGTATGGATGGATGAGTGCATGGATGGATGGATTTGTGGGTGTATGGATGAATGGATGTATGGATGGATGGATGGATGGATGAATGGATGGATGCATGTGTGGATGGCTGGATGTATTAATGTATGGACGTTTGTATGTATGGATGTATGATATGTATGGATGCATTAACGGACGTATCCATGGATGAATGGATGGATGAGTGTATGGGTGTATGCATGGATGTATGGATGTATGTGTGGTCGTATGGATGGATGTACGTATGGATGGATGAGTCCATGTGTGGATGGATTTGTGGGTGTATGGATGTGTGGATGTATGGATGTATGGATGGATGGATGTATGTATGCATGTATGGATGGATGAATGGATTGGTGGATGGATGTATGGATGGATAGATGTATGGATCGATGGATGTATGGATCGATGGATGTATGGATGAGTGTATGTATGATTGGATGAATGTATCGAAGGGTGGACGAATGGGTGTATGGATGTGTGGATGGACGGATGTATGGATGCATGAACGTATGGATGGATGGATCTATGATTGGATGGATTTATGGATTGGCGGATGAATGGGTTTATGGATGGGTGGATGGATGGACGTAAGTACGGATGTGTGTATAGACGTATGTGTGGATGTATGGATGTATGGGTGTATGTACGTGTGAATGTACGAACGTACGTGTGTACGGATGTATGGATGTATGGATCTATATATGTATGGATGTAAGGATGTCTGTATGTATGGGTGTATGAGTTAATGAATGGATTTGAGTTATGTATGTATGGATGTATGTATGTATGCATTTATGGATGCACGAAAGTATGGATGTACGGATGCATGGATGTATGGATTTGTGGGTGGATGAACGAATGTATGGATGGATGCATGAACGGGTATATGTGTGGATGTGTAGATGCGTGTATGGAAGGGCGTATGTATGGAGGTATGTATTGATGGATGTATGGCTGTATGTATGGATGTATGTACGGATGTATCTATGGATGTATGTATGGTTGGATGGGAGTATGAATGGGATGATGTGTGGCTGGATGGATGAATGGAAGGTTGGATGTATGGATCGATCGATGTATGGATGGATGGATGTATGGAACGATCGATGTATGGGTGGGTGAATGTATGGTTGCATGGATGTATGGATGGATCGCAGTATCGATAGATGGATGTGTGGGTGGATAGAGGTATGGATGGACGGATCTACGGATGTATGGAGGTATGTATGAATATATGTCAGGATGTATGGATGGATGGATGTATGGTTAGATGGATTTATGGATGGATGAATGGATGGATGTATGTGCTGATGTATGCATGGATGTAATGACGGATTGATGGATTGCTGGATGGATGTATGTATGGATGAACGTATGGGGGTATGTATGCATGCATGTATTGATGAATGTATGGATGTATGGATGTATGTATAATAGGATATATTTATGGATGTATGGATGTATGTATGGATGGGTGGATGGATGTATGGGTGGATTGCGGTGTGGATGGATGTATGTATGTATGAATGGTTGTATGGATGGTTGGATGTTCGGATGGATTGAGGTATGGATGGACGGATGTACGGATGTATCGATGTATGGTTGGACGGATGTACGGATGGATGGATGCATGGATGTATAGATGTTTGGATCTCTGGATGTGTGCGTGGATGAATGGTTGGTTGGATCGACGGAAGAATGAACGAATGGATGGGTGGATGAACGGATGCGTGTATGCGTGGATGGGTGTATGGATGAATGGATGGATGTATGGATGTGTGGATGTATGTATATACGTATAGATGTTTGTATGGTTGTATGTATGGATGTATGCATGGATGGAAGTATGGATGTAAATATGGTTGTATGCATGGATATATGTATTGATGTATGTATGGATGAATGTATGCGTGTATGTATGGTTCTGAATATAAGTTTGAGCATGGATGCATGGATGGATTGATGGATTGGTGGATGGAAGTATGGATGGAAGGACATATGGATCGAAGGATATATGGATGGGTGGATATTTTGATGGATGGATGGGCGGAAGTGTGGATGGATTAAGGTACGGATGGCCGAATGTACGGATGTATGGATGTATGGATTTATATATGTATGGATGGACGGATGGTCGGTTGTATCGAATGATGGATGTACGAATGGACGGGTTTATGGGTGTATTGTGGTGTGGATGTATGGATGTAGACATGGATGGTTGTGTGAATGGATATGTTTATGGATATATGGATGTATGGATGGGCGAATCTATAGATGTGCAGATGTCTGGATGGATGGAAGTATGGAAGAATGGATGGATGGATGGATGGATGTAAGTACGGATTGATGGCTGTATGGATGGATGGATGTATGAATGGATTGAGGTTTGGATGGACGTATGTACGGAAGTATGGATGTATGTATGGATGTATGTATGGGAGTATGTATGGATGTATGTGTTGATGTACGTATGGACGATTGTATGGATGTATGTTTGGATGTATGTATGGATGGATGAGTGAATGGGTGAATGGAATTATGGATGTATTGGTGAATGGAATTATGGATGTATGGGTGTGTGGATGTATGGATGTATGGATGGATGCATGTATGGGTGAGTGGTTGTGTGAATGTATGGATGTATGTATTCATGGATATATGGGTATGTGGGTGGATGAATGGATGGGTGGATGGACGGAAGAACGGATGTATGCATGGATGTTTGTATGGATGTATGTATGGATGTATGCATGGATGTATGTATGGATGTTTGTATGGTTGTATTTATGGACGTATGTATGGATGTATGTATGGATGTATGTAAGAATGTATGTATGTATGTATGTATGGACGAAAGTATGCGTGTGTGCATGGATTTGTGTGCTGATGTGTGTATGGATGCATGGATGGATGGACGGATGGATGTATGGATGGATGGATGTTTGGATCTATGCATGTATGGATTTATGCATGTATGAATGTATTTACGGATGTATGTGTGGATATATCTATGGACGTATGGATGGGTGTGTGTATGGATGTATGTATGGCTTCATGGGCGGAAGTATGTATGGATGTATGTATGGATGTGTGTATGCATATATCAATGGGTGTATGGATGGGTGTGTGTATGGATGTATGTATGGATGTTTGGATGGTTGTATGTATGGATGGATGGTTGTTTTATTGGACGGATTAATGGACGTATGGATGTGTGGATGTATGGATGTATATATATATGGATGTATGGATGGGTGCTTGTATGTATCGATGGGTGTATGGTTCGATGGATGTATGGATGGCTGGATGTATGGATGGATGGATGCGTAGAAAGGTGGACGTATGGATGGATTTATGTATGGAAGAATGGTTGTATGGATGGATGGATGGATGGATGGATTGAGGTATGGATGGACGGATGTACGGATTTATGGATGGATTTAGGTATGGATGGATGGATGTATGGAAGAATGTTTGTATGGATGGAAGTATGGATGTGTGTGTATGGATGTATGGATGTACGAATGTATGGATTTACGGACATATGGATGTATGAATTTATATACGTATGGATGTATGGATGGATGGATGTACGTATCGATGTATGTATGGATGTAATGAAGGATTGATGGATTGGTGGATGGATGTATGTATGGATGTGTGTATGGATGAATGTATGGGTGTATGAATGGATGTATGCATTGTTGTATGTATGGATGTATGGATGGATGGATGGATTGTTGGGTTGATGTATGGATGGGTGGATGTATGGATCGATCGATGTATGGATGGATGGATGTATGGAAAGATCGATGTATGGATGGGTGGACGTATGTTTGCATGGATGTATGGATGGGTGGCAGTATCGATAGATGGATGTATGGATGGATAGAGGTATGGGTGGACGGATCTGCGGATGTATGGAGGTATGGATGTATATATGTAGGGATGTATGGATGGACGGATGTATGGTTAGATGGATTTATGGATGGGTGGATGGATGGATGAATGGATGGATGCATGTATGGAAGGTCGAATGTACGGATGTATGTATGGGTGGATGTATGGATGTATGAATGGATGTATGTGCGGATGTGTCTATGCATGTATGTATGGATGAGTGTATGGGTTTGTGAATGGATGTATTGATATATGTATGGATAAATGTATGGAAGGATGTGTATATGTGTGGATGGATTTATGGATGTATGGGTGTGTGGATGTATGGATGTACGGATTAATGGATGTATGGTTGGATGGATGTATGAATGTGTGGATGAATGTATGTATAGATGTTTGAATGTATGGATGTATTTGCGTTATGTATGTATGGATGGTTGTATGTACGAATGAATTCATGGGTGTTTGTGTGGATCTCTGTATTGATATGTGTATGGATGCATGACGGGATGGATGGATTTGTGGATGGATGTACGGATGGAAGGATGTATGGATCGATGGATGTATGGATGGGTGGATGTTTTTTTGGATGGATGAATCGAATGATGGAAGTACGAATGGTCGGGTATATGTGTGTATGGACGTGTGGATATATGGATGTATCCATGCATGGGTGTATGAATGGATATATTTATGGATCGATGGATGTACGAATAGGAGGATGTATGGATGGGCGGATATACGGATGGATGGATGTATGGATGGATGGATGTATGGATGGATGGATGTATGGATGGATGGATGTATGAACGTATGAATATATGTACGTATGTATGTTTGAATGTATGGGTGTATTTGAGTTATGTATGTATGGATGTATGTATGGATGTATGGATGTACGAATGAATGGTTGTACGAATACATGGATGTCTGCATGAGTGGGGGTGTGAATGGATGGGTGCATGGTTGGATGTTCGAATGCATGTATGGATGTTTGTATGGTTGTATGTATGGATGTATGCATGGATGTAAGTATGGATGTATGTATGGTTGTATGCATGGATATATGTATGGGTGTTTGTATGGATGTATGTATGGATGTATGGATGTATGGATGTATATATGTAACGATGTATGAATGAATGTATGGATGTATCGATGTATGGGCGTGTGGATGTACGGATGTTCGAATGTATGGTTGTACGGATGTATGGACGTTTGTATGGATGTATGCAAGGATGTATGCATGGATGTATGTATGGATGTGAGTATGGGTGTATGTATGGGTGTATGCATGGATGTATGTATGGATGGTTGAGTGTATGGGGGGATGAATTTATGGATGTATGGGTGTGTGGATTTATGGATGTACGGATGAATGGATGTATGGCTGGATGGATGTATGGTTGGATGAATGTATGGTTGGATGGATGTATGAATGTATGGATGAATGTAAGTATGGGTGTTTGAATGTATGGACGTATTTGCGTTATGTATGTGTGGATGATTGTATGTACGAATGAATATATGGGTTTATGTATGGATCTCTGTATTGATATGTGTATGGATGCATGGCGGGGTGGATGGATTGGTGGATGAATGTATGGATGGAAGGATGTATGTATCGATGGATGTATGGATGGGTGGATGTTTTGATGGATGGATGTACCGAATGATAGAAGTGCGAATGGGCGGGTATATGTGTGTATGGAAGTGCGGATATATGGATGTATACATGCATGGGTATATGAATGTATAGATTTATGGATCGACGGATGTATGAATGGAAGGATGTATGGATGGGCGGATATACGAATGGATGGATGTATGGAGGTATGGATGGGTGTATGGATGCATGTATGGATGGATGGCTGTATGGGTGGTTGGATGTATGGATGGATTGATGTACGGTTGGACGGTAGTACGGACGTGTGTTGGTATGAATGGATGAATGTAAGGGTGCATGTATGCATGTATGTACAGATGTATGTATGGGAGTATGTATGGATGTATGAATTGATTTACGTATGGACGATTGTATGGATGTATGTTTGGATGTATGTATGGATGGATGAGTGAATGGGTGAATGGAATTATGGATGTATGGGTGTGTGGATGTATGGATGTATGGATGAATGGATGTATGGTTGGATGGTTGTATGAATGAGTGGATGTATGTATGTATGAATGTTTGAATGTATGGTAGTATTTGCGTTATGTATGTATGGATGATTGTATGTACGAATGAATTTATGGGTGTATGTGTGGATCTCTGTATTGAAATGTGTATGGATGCATGGGGGGATGGATGGATTGGCGGTTGGATGTACGGATGGAAGGATGTATGAATCGATGGATGTATGGATGGGCGGACGTTTTGATGGATGGATGAATCGAATGATGGAAGTACGAGTGGACGAGTTTATGTGTGTATGGCCGTGTGGATATATGGATGTATCCACGCATGGGTGTATGAATGGATATATTTATGGATGGATGGATGTACGAATAGGAGGATGTATGGATGGGCCGATATACGGATGGATGGATGTATGGAGGGATGGATGGATGCATGGATGCATGTATGGACGGATGGCTGTATAGGTGGTTGGATGTGTGGATGGATTGAGGTATGGATGGACGGTTGTACGGACGTGTGTGAGTATGTATGGATGTATGCAAGTGTGTATGTATGCATGTATGTATGGATGTATGTATGGATGTATGTTTGGATGTATGTATGGATGGATGAGTGTATGGGTGGATGGAATTA
Source organism: Eufriesea mexicana (assembly GCF_001483705.2). Lineage (NCBI taxonomy): Eukaryota > Metazoa > Arthropoda > Insecta > Hymenoptera > Apidae > Eufriesea > Eufriesea mexicana. The sequence continues at coordinate 6,885 of NW_016917745.1, forward strand.
TGGATGTATGGGTGTGTGGATGTATGGATGTGTGGATATTTGAATGTATGGATCTATTTGAGTTATGTATGTATGGATGTATGGATGTACGAATGTATGGATGTACGGATATATGCATGTATGAATTTATATACGTACGGATGTATGGATGGATGGATGTATGTATCGATGTATGTATGGATGTAATGATGGATTGATGGATTGGTGGGTGGATGTATGTATGGATGTATGTATGGATGAATGTATGGGTGTATGAATGGATGTATGCATTGTTGTATGTATGGATGTATGGATGGATGGATGGAATGGTGGGTTGATGTATGGATGGGAGGATGTATGGATCGATCGATGTATGTATGGGTGGACGTATGTTTGCATGCATGTATGGATGGGTGGCAGTATCGATAGATGGATGTATGGATGGATAGAGGTATGGATGGACGGAACTGCGGATGTATGGAGGTATGGATGTATTTATGTAAGGATGTATGGATGGACGGATGTATGGTTAGATGGATTTATGGATGGGTGGATGGATGGATGTATGGATGGATGTATGTGTGGATAGCAGTATATATGGATGGATGGATGTATTGATGTACAGGAATATGGATGCACGAATGTATGGTTGTACGGATGAGCGTATGTATATATGTATGTATGTATGGATGTATTGATGGATGTATGTATCGGATGATAGGCGTACGAATGGTTGGATTTATGGATGTATGGCTGTGTGGGTGTATGGATGTATGGATGGATGGATTTATGGTTTTGTGGATGTATGAATGTATGGATGGATT
>NW_016917746.1:0-233 GCF_001483705.2 Eufriesea mexicana
CGAACAGCAGTGTGTAGCACAAAAGACGAAGAAAGCCTAACCTAACCTGGCATAACATAACCTAACCAAACAGTGCACAACTGAATGTAACGTGCCGCGACCGCTGTTGATGGTTTTCGTAGTGTCAAGTAAAGTACATTCGAGCACACTAGAGCGCAGATGTCCACGGTATAGCAGTGTAGAGCACAAAAGCCAAAGATATCCATGCGTAACCTGTCCTAAACTTACCTAAC
>NW_016917747.1:0-499 GCF_001483705.2 Eufriesea mexicana
TTATGCAAGAGAGGTAGCTCAACACAATACTAGTCGCAAATGTCAATAAAATTTAATTTTCCCACGAGATTATATTGCATTGCAGTCGTTATTGCTTGCCAATATAATATTTACGACTTGTTTATGCAAGAAAGTTAGCTCACAGCGATATAAGTCAAAAATGTCAATAAAATTGAATTTTCCAGCCTGATTCTACTGCATTGCAATGGCTATAGCACTCCAGAGTGATCTTTCCTCCTTATTTATGCAAGAGAGGTAACTCAACACAACACTAGTCGCAAATGTCAATAAAATTATATTTTCCCGCCAGACTATACAGCATTGCAATGGTTATAGGTTGCCAATATAATCTTTCCTCCCTGTTTTTGCAGGAAAGTTAGCTCACAACGATATTTGTCGAAAATGTCATTAAAATTGAACTCTCCAGCCAGATTCCATAGCATTGCGACGGCTACAGTACACCAATTGTATCTTTCCTACTTATTTATGCAGGAAAAAT
>NW_016917748.1:0-508 GCF_001483705.2 Eufriesea mexicana
TGATGTATGTATGGAAGTATGTATGGATGTGTGTATAGATGTACATATTGTTGGATGGGTGTACGGGTGGATGGAATTATGAATGTATAGGTGTGTGGATTTATGGATGTATGGATGGATGCACATATGGATGGATGCTTGTATGAATGTATGGATGTATGTATGTATGGATGTTTGAATGTATCGATGTATTTGAGTTATGCATGTATGTATGGATGCATGTATGGGTGTATTGATGTACGCATGTATGGATGTACGGATGTATGGATATATGGATATGAGGGTGGATGAATGGTTGGGTGGATGGACGGAAGGACGGATGTATGTATGGATGTGTGTATTGAAATATATCTATGCATGTATGTATGCACGATTGAATGGATGTTTGTATGGATGTATTTGCGGATGTATGTACGGATGTATATAAGGATGGATTTATGGATGGATGTATAGATGAATGTAAGCGTGTACGTACGGATCTGTGTATTGATGCGTGTTTGGATGCATG
>NW_016917749.1:0-543 GCF_001483705.2 Eufriesea mexicana
CTTTTGTGCTGTACACTGCCAATCGGTGGACCTCTGTGCTCTACTATCCCATAGGATGTCCTGCTCTTGTCTGGGGAAGGCAGCAATAGCGGCCTCGGCACTTTAGGATGAGTTAGGCTATCTTTGGTTATGTCCAGCTTGTTTGGGTTAGGATTTGGTAGCTCTTTCATTTCTGATATACGCAGTGTTTCTATTGATTTCTGTGTTCTACTCTCCACTAATGAGTTATGCATGGCTTTGTGGGGGCCAGGGATAGTGGTCGCCGCGCGTTAGCTTGAGTTCGCTTACGTTTGGTTATGTTACGATTGTTTAGGTTAGGAGAGGATAGGTTTGTCTTTAGCGCTATAGCCTGCAATTATGAGGATTGCTGCTTCCTACGGCGCACTAATAATTTCAGCTTCGCTCTTGGGCGGCCAGCAATACTTGTCTCGGAACTATATGTTATGTTGCATTCGGTTAGGTATAGCTTCAACTTTTGCGCTTTAGACTGCTATTAGGTGAATTTCTGCGGCCTACAGTGCTCTGACATGCTTAGCTTGTCCC
>NW_016917750.1:0-391 GCF_001483705.2 Eufriesea mexicana
AACGTTATCCATCTCAACATAACTTGCCGAGGCCACTGTTGCTGGCCTCCCCAGAGACAAGCATAACATACTAGATCACAACAGAGCGCAGAAATCCACCGAAAGCAGCCTATACCACGAAAGTCGAAGCAATGCAATCCTAACCCACGGTACCGTAACCTAAGCATGCCTAGCCTGGCTCAGCCTAACGTGCCAAGACTACTCTTACTGGCCAGGACAGGGCCAAACGGAGTATAGCAGAGCAACGTAGAACGTAGAAGGCCACCATATAGCATTGTATGGCGCAAAAGTCAACGACATCATAACATAGCCTGACCTAACCTAACCAAACCAATCGTGGTATAACTAAACCTAACGATCCGACACGTCTATTGCTGGCCTCCTCAGAGTC
>NW_016917751.1:0-235 GCF_001483705.2 Eufriesea mexicana
GGACCTCTGCGCGCTTCTGTGATCAAGTATGCCCTGATTTTCTCCGTGGAGACCAGAACTAGCTGCCGTGGCACGATAGATTGGGTTAGGTTACGTTTGGTTATGTTAGATTAGTGTACATTTGGTAAGTGTGACTTCGATTTTTGCGCCATTCACTTCTATACGGTGGATGTCCGAGCTCTACGTTGCTCTACTGCTCTCTGCTCGACTCTGCGGAAGCCCGTATTAGTGGTCT
>NW_016917752.1:0-742 GCF_001483705.2 Eufriesea mexicana
CATTCTATGTTCGGTTAGGTTGTGTTAGTTTGGGACAGGTTAAGATATCTCTGACTTTTGTGCTACAGACCGCAATTTTGTGGTTTTCTGCGCTCTACAGTGCTGTAGTATATTCTGCTTGACTGTGGAGATGCCAGTAGTAGCATTCTCGGAACGATAGGTTGTGCTATGCTACGTTCGGTCAGGTTACGTTCGACTCGGTTAGGTTAGGATAGCTTTGCCTTTCGTGCTATAATCTGTTGCACGGTGGATTTCTGCACTCCGCTGTGCTCTAGTATGTTCTGCTTGTCCCTCGGGAGGCCAGCAGTAGTGGTCGCGGCACGTTAGGTCGTTTTAGGATACGTTAGGTTGGGCTAGGCTACGTTGCGTTAGGCTTGGGTAGCTTTGACTTTCGTGTTATAAACTGTTATTAGGTGGAATTCTGTTCTCTATATCGCTCTAATAATCTCTGCTTGCCTCTGGGGGGGCCCAGCAATGGTATTCTCGGCACGTTACGTTTAGCTAGGCTACGTTGGGTTACGTTAGGCTAGGGCAGGTGAGGGTAGGGCATACCTGAATTTCGTGGTACACGCTGCAATGAGGTCAGTTATTGCGCTCTACTGTGCTTTAGTAGATCCTGCTTCGCTCTGGAGATGCAAGCAGTAGTGGCATCGGCGCGTTAGTTTGTGTGAGGAAACGTGGGGTTCTGTTACGTTTGGCAATGTTAGGATAGGGTAGCTTCGACTAGTGAGCTGTGCAATGC
>NW_016917753.1:0-361 GCF_001483705.2 Eufriesea mexicana
TCCATACAGCCATCCATCCATACGGCCATCAATCCATACATTCATCCATCCATACACCAATTCGTACATACATCCATCCAGCCATACAACCACCCATCCATACATCCAGCGATCCAAACATCTATCCACCCATACATTCATCCATCCATACATCCATACATCCACACATCCATACACCCACAAATCCTTCCATACGTACGTCTATCATTCGATACATCCATCGATCCGTACATCCATACATACATACATCCACACAACCATACATTCACGCATCCAAACACCTGTACATCAATACATCCATCCATCCATATATCCTGCCTTCCACACATACATCCATCCACACATCCATCCATCCACACAA
>NW_016917754.1:0-488 GCF_001483705.2 Eufriesea mexicana
GCCCTCCGCAGGGAGATGCAGAAAGGGCTAGGGCAAAGTAGAGCGCAGAAGCCCGCCGCACTTCCGTGAACACCACAGATGACGTAGACATCCTAACATAACCGGAAGTAGTCCAACCAAACCAAACGCACAAACCAAACGCAGCATTACACTACATGACGTGCCGCGAACTCTGCTCCTGGCATCCCCAGAGCAAAGCAGAATATAGTAGAGCACAGTGGGTCACAGAGGTCTACCGAAAAGCAATGCAAAGCACAGAATTCAGTGTATCATGTCCTAACCTAGCCAAACGTGACAAGCCCAAGCGTAACATAACTCAACCTAACGTGACGAGACCACGGCTGCTCGCCCCCACAGAGACTAGAAGAGTGCTCCAAGGTTCAGCGAAGCGCAGAAATCCACCACTTTGCAGTGAATAGCACAAAAGCCGTAGATATCCTTGCACAACCTGGCATAACCTAACATAACCTAACGTAGCATAATACAAG
>NW_016917755.1:0-2373 GCF_001483705.2 Eufriesea mexicana
CTATCGAACATGTCGGGAATGGATTGAAAAAAAAAATTCGAAAACATCGTATGACAAGCAAAGCAGACTTGAAAAATGTTCTTTTACAAAAATGGAATAAAATCGAGCCGGATTCTACAAAAAAGAGTTTATTCAATGCCCAAACAATTAAAGGAAGTTCTTAAAAGGAAAGGAGAGCCAACTAAATATTAATATTTAATTTTAAGTCATTTTTAAACGTTTTTATTCGAGTGTGCCAATACTTTTGTCCAACCATAAAATGTTCGATAAATACATTTTTGTTATTCTTCCGTGAATCAATATATTTAAATTATTCCTTCTGCTATGTAATAAAACTAGAATAGATAATAAATGAATATGTCAAAAAGTTTTTCCTTCAAATCAATTTGTTTGGTAGTTATCGGCACTTGTACCACGACAACCATGCTGTGCCAATACTTTTGTCCGACACTGTAAACCGAGGAGCATGAAGTGCTACAGGCAGATTCGAAATCCAAGAGACTGGGCTTGGCGCGTACAATAGTCATGAAATTATTGACAATGGGAAATTATTTCCCATAAGGTTACCACAGTTTTATCAACAACTTCTTCACATCAGTACCTCTGGCGAAGACTTCGTACGATCTGGGGGCTTACATTACTGGAACGATTCGCAGAAACCGAAAATTTATACCCAAACCGCGTACTGAAAAATTTACTGCAGACATAACGAAATATTTTCGTCAGGGCCCTATATCCTCACTATTGATTACAGGGAAAAGAAATCCCAACGTTTTCCAGTTGTTTTATTATCTTCTACATCCAAAGCGGAAAGTACCACGCATCTGCGCACACGTACAGGCCAAACCTAGGAAACAGTCAAACCATTCGCTATAGAATGTTATAATAATTACATGGACGAAATCGACAGAACCGATATGACGTTACATACTTATCTGGATGAAAGGCGGACGATAAAATAGTGGAAAAAAGTATGCTTCATACATCATTTACAAAGGAAGTCTCTCCTCTGAGATAAAGCCTATTACCCGTTTCCGTTTTATGATTAGGATTGTGGAAACTCTTGCAAAAGAATGGGAAAGTGCGAAGAAGAACAACAAACTGGAAATATTAGCAGAAAAAAAGGAGAACGACTATTGCGTATGCAGTACGAGGAGTAAAGATGACGGCGGAAAGCGAAGGAGAACCCTAACGGTATGTTCAATTTGCAAGAAGAGTCTGCATGGTGCATGCTTTTCACAACATAAATGTAATTCCTAAAATATTATGTTGCTTGTTAAGTTCAAGGTTTATATAATCTATATACACACAAGTATATAACAATTTTATAATTAAACATATTTTATAACTAAAAATTTTGCTGTACAACGATATATTCCATATTCTTTAAGTTTCAGAAGAATAAATAGTAAAATTTTCATCCTGGAAATCGGAATTTTGTTCCCTATAAAGCTTTTCATATAAGCGCGCATATCAAATCGGCCCATGGCATTCTTCGCATGTACTCCGTAAAATGCCTGGCACTACAAGGGTTAAAAATCCAATCGAGACAATATGGAAATGTATTAAATACTAAAATACACGAATTAAACTAAATTAAACTCGATTAAAACTAACACTGAAGTACAAAACACATTACAAGAAGAATGGCAAAAAATTGACATTTATTATTTTCCAAAAATAGAGAAATCAATGCCAAGAACGCTTGAAGAAATTATAAAACGGAAGGGGTGTCCAACTAAATATTAATTTTACTAAGACAGTTGACAAATTAATTTAACTAATACAGTTATTATTATGAAATGGGCGAATAATTTTGTAACGTAAAAAAGTGTAAAGATCAGATGTAATTTGCTGTTTTGCAATTATAAATCAAAACTTTTAAAAATGTATATCCATTAAAAGATGTCTGAAAAAGTCCTTCTTTGTCTGGTTACTTTATTAATCTTTAACGCATTATCGGCTGAACGAATAATTTTCTGACTCACTGCATAAAAAGATAAAACAAGAAATAAGTAAGACAGAAATTAACCACTTGCCCTATAACACGTTAAACGCCCAGCATAAATCGGTAGTTTCTCCCAGGGCCCAAATCCAAAACTCGGTGTGTAAACAGCGCGATTAGGAGGAGCGATACAGTGCAATGCGTCGTTTAAATGTCACCACAGTTTATTTTGTGATATATTAGAGGATCTTTTTTAGAAGATATGTTTTTGATACGTATCATTTTTATTTTTAGAAGATATTTTTTTTTAAAGAGTATTAAAATATAATTCTGTAGAAGATGCTTACAAAATATAAGGGGCCTCGAAGTGGGGAATACGATAAGCGTCTCATCACTTGCAAATTCGCAAAAATCCTCAAGGTAAATCT
>NW_016917755.1:3719-5901 GCF_001483705.2 Eufriesea mexicana
AAGTTTTTCATTCAAATTTATTTGAATTTCACAAGAGATCCAACGCGGGAAGTAAATACGGGCGCGGCTATCTCGCACTCTCAGTCGTGAAACATCGTGTTTCAAATTCCGACACTCCAGCTCCGCCGTTCAGCTTCTTCCCCGACCATTCGGGCGCACGGCACCATTTGACACAGCATTTTCCGAGTTTCAGCGTAGTGCAAAGGGTTAAATAATCTTCTCTTTTCTTTGAATCTATTTTGTCCTTAGATTAGAGCAACAACACCAAGTTCATGTTCACCAAAAATTGTAATCTACAGTAGGTTTTTACGTATTGTCACGTTCTTGAAAATTTTTATACCGATTTTCAACCCTGTGGGATCAATGTGAACTGACTATCATTGTTGCGAAAAAGTTAAAAACGAAAGGGAAGTACACGGAACATCTATACTCGAACGATCGTGCAAGCCTAACATAGAAAAGGCAAAAGGCAGCTGACATTGGAAGACGGATAAGTGACAGCAGAAGGAGAAACTATTGAGAAGGAAAATTCGCTCCTGCCGATTTCAGTTGGCAACCGTACACATATGCGAGGTGAGAGTGCGTCTTAACCCTTCTGCGCGTCACCGCGACGAGAGAAAGACGAATTATAATGTGTGCAATATTTGTCCAAAGATGTTTCGTTTATGTTAAGTATATGTTACGCTATTAAACTACTTATAAACCCGTGTAGCTGAGGTAGTGCTATTAACCCTTTGAACTCGAGGGGCGCCTTTTAGTCGCCATATATTCACGTTCTAAAGATGGATGTTAATTACTGCATCAAATCTAAAATTACTCAGCGATGCGTGGAATGTCGTGGTAAAATAATTCCACGTCTTAATTTGCATACGATTTCTTGTTTGCCGTTTTGAAAAATATTCTCAACTTTATGGCAGAAAGTCTTCCAATTACTATTTTTCTGTAACGAAATAATTGCCGAATGCAAAGGATTAACCCTTTGCGCTCGAGTGGTGCCCCTCGGGCACCATTCGGACCGATGCGGTAATTCGAACGAAAACAGTATTTATTAGGTTTGGCCTCAGAAATATCGCTTCACGGGTCTACTCCTAGCACTGTGTATAATCTTATGAGGTATAGAGTGAAACAATGTACTTTAGAATGGTTATTATTTAGAATATTTCTTTCAAACTTACTATTACGCGATGCATATGGAATATCCTACCTTGGCATAGCTAATTGAGCCACGAGGTCGGTATTTCTAAGGTTTATAATACGATGATATAGACAGACTATTTTAGACTTTAGGTATATTGGGGGAGAATAAAACAAATTTTTTTTTTTTCAAATTTTAATTTCGTCCATGCTCAATAACCAAAAGACGTGTTATAAAAGTCGAATTTTTTTCAAATTTTAATTTCGTCCACGCTCAATAACCAAAAGACGTGTTATAAAAGGCGGTAATTCCGAAGGGTTATCCAGAAGTTCCGAATGTTATTTAAAATAAAGTTAATACATAATAAAATAATAAAATAATGTTAAAATATACAAATTTTATTGTGTCTCAAATCATTTTAAGTTTACTGTAAAGAACTCATGAAATAAGCGGGAGCGGCTAACTGCGCTCGAGTTGCTGGTTCGCCTGGCTGAAAAGGGCCTCGAACGCAAAGGGTTAAAATTCCCACAACAGAAACTGAACGACCGCGACACGGTACCTATTTTTTGAACGGCGAAACATTTGATCCCTTAACAATCATACCTAGTTTTTCTTCTTTCGAATAAGTTATTTTTAAACATTGAATAATAATGTAGATTCGCAGTTTAATTGATGGATAAACTAGTAAGAGTATACGTAAATATAGATAAACATTTAATGCGATTAAATATATTTTTGTTTATAATAATGATATCGAGTGCTACATACCAACAACGGCTGAAGTAACCTCTAAGGACCAATTATAGGTCATGGTCCTCTTCTCGAAACGATCTCTGAAAATATAAAAAAAAATTATGTCACTCTACTTACAATTAGAGAAAACAGTTAACCTTTATGCCTCCATTCGAAAAGAAAATATCGACATAGTATCATTTATCAGATAAAAGAATTGGTTGGTAATATAGACTAAAGATGAAAAGATCAGAAAACCTGACAACAAACAGCAGACTTCTTTTGCCACATTTATAATAATTATATGTAAATTTT
>NW_016917756.1:0-6122 GCF_001483705.2 Eufriesea mexicana
ATATACTGCTTTCCGGAAGGTACCTGTGGTACACAGCGCTCCGCTATTTTCTGCTTGGCTCTGGACATGCTGGCAGTAGAGGTCGCGACACATTACGTTGAGCTGTGAAACGTTTGGTTTGGTTAGGTTAGGTCAAGTTAGATTCGGATATGATCGACTTTTGCCTATACACTGCTATTCGGTGTATTTCTGCGCTCTACGTTGCTCTAGTATACCCTGCTTGGCTCTCGTGAGGCGAGCAATAGTGGTCGTGGCACACAATTCTTGGCTATGTTACGTTTGTTTATGTTACGCTTGGTCGGGTTAGGTGAGGATAGCTTTGACTTTTGCGCCGTACACCGCCATTCGGTGGATGTTTGCCCTCTATGCTGCACTAGTATGTTCCACTTGGCTCTGGGGATGCCAGCAATACATGTCTCGGCACCTTATATTGAGTTAGGTTACGTCATGTTAGGTTAAATTAGGTTAGGACAGTTTGGGATAGGATATCATCTACTTTTGTGCTATACATTGGAATGCGGCAGATTACTGCGATCTACTGTGCAGTGGTGACCGCAGGTCGCTCCTCTAGTTAGGCGGAGTTACGTTCTGTTTGGTTATATTACGTTTTGATAGGTTAGGATAAGGTAGCTTTGACATTTGCGCTGTACATTGCCCTTCGGTGGATATCTGCGCCCTACATTGGTCTACTATACTCTGCTCGACTCCCGGGAGGCCATGAATAGCGGTCGCGGCACGTTACGTTTAGTTAAGCTACGGTAGGTTGGGTTGGCTTAGGACAGGTTAGGATAGGGTATCCCTGACTTTTGTGCGATACACTGCAATCTGGTGGCTTTCTGCGCTCTACCGTGTTCTAGTATACCCTGCTTGCCTCTGGAGAATCCATCAGTGGTGGTCTCGGCACCCTACGTTACGTTATGTTACCTTTTGTCCTTTTACGTTTGCATAGGTTAGGATATGGTAAATTAAACTTTCGTGCTATACGCTGTGATTCGGTGGGTTTCTGCGCTATGCAATACTCTGCTATGCTCTGCTCGACGCTGCGGAGGACAGCAATAGTGGCCTCGGCTCGTTAGGTTGAGTAATGCAACGTTTGAGTGGGTTTTGTTTTCTAGGTTAGGTTCGGATATCTTTGTCTTACGTGGTATACATTGTTGTTCATAGCTTCCTGCGTTCCACTGTGCTCTAGAATGTTCTGCTTGGCTCTGGGGAGGCCAGTAGCAGCGGTCTCGGCACGTTATGTTGAAATAGGCTACGATCGGTTAGTGTGAGCCTGTGCAGGTCTGGTTTGGATATCTTCGACTTTTGTGCTGTATACTGCAAGGCGGTGGGTTTCTCCGCCCTATTGTTCTCCAGATTTTTCCGCTTGGCCCTGAGGATGAGAGCAATAGTGGACTCAGCACGCCAGGCTGGGTTAAATTTCGTTTGGTTAGATCGCGTTGGGTACAATTCGTTAAGGATATCTTTGTCTTTCGCACTGTACACAGTTGTTCTGCAGAACGCTGCGCTCTGCTGTACTCTACTATATTCTGGTTGACCCTGGAGTGGCCCGAAAAAGTGATCGCGGCACATTACGTTGAGTCATGCTACGTTCGGATAGCATACGTTGGCTTGGGTCAGGTACTGAAATATTTGACTCTTCTGCTATACACTGCGATCCTATGGATTTCTGTGCGCTACTCTCCTATACTGTATCATGCTTGGGCCTGGGGGCCAGCAAAGGGGGTCTCGGCACGTAAGTTTGAATTCTGTTACGGTTGGTTACGTTAAGTTTGGCTATGTTATGATAGGGTAGCTTTGACTTTCGTGCAGTACACTGCTATTCTGTGGATTTCTGCCCTCCACTGCGCGCTAATGCTTTCTGATTGGAACTGAGGAGGCCAGCAAGCGCGGTCTCGGCACGAATGATTTGGTTGTGGTACGTTTGATTAGTTTACGTCTGGTTAAGTTCGGTAAGGGTAGGTTCGACCTTCGAGCGCCCACACTGCGATTCCCAGGATTTCTGCGCCCTAATCTGCTCTACTATATTCTGCTTGGCCATGTGGAGGTCATCAATATAAGCCGCGATACGATACATCCACGTAGATTAAGTTTGGTGAGGCTACGCTTCTTTGGGTTATGTTTGAATAGTTTTGACTTTTCTGCTATGCACTGCGAATACATGGACTTCTGGCGCTCGAGTCTCCTCTCATATATTCTGCTTGGCTTTGGGGAGGGTAGCAATAGTGTTCCCGGCACGTTGGGTAGCGTTATGTTACGCTTGGTCTTGTTACGGTTGCATATGTTAGGATAGGATAGCTTTCACTTTTGCGCTATGTACCGGTATTCGGCGCATCTCTGCTCTCTACTCTGGGATAGTATTTTCTGCTTGGCTCTGAGGAGGGTAGCAATAGTGGTCTCTGCACGTTAGCTTGAGACATGTTACGCCAGGCTACGATACGTATGGTTAGGTTAGGATAGGACAACTTCGACTTTTGTGCTGTACACAGCTTTTCATAGGATTGCTCGACTCTGCTGTGCTCTAATATTTTCTGCTTGGCTCTGCGTTTGCCACCAATAGCGGCCGCGGCACGTTGTGATGAGGTCGGCTACGTTAGGCTTGGTTACGTTAGCATGGGTTTGGTTCCTGATATATTTGACTTTCGTGCAGTACACTGTGTTCCAATGGACTTCTGCGCCCTACTGTCCTCTAGTAAGTTCTGCTCGACTCCGAGGAGGCCAGATATAGTGGTCGGGCTACGCTAGGTTGAGATATGCTACGTTTGGGTATATTGAGATTTGATACATTAGGATAGAATACATCTGTCTTTTGTGCTATACACTGGTCTTCGGTGGATTTTTGCGCTCTACTGTGCTCTAGTGGGTACTGCTTGGCCATGGGGATGCCTGGAAAAGTGGTCTCGGTACATTACATAGAGTTCGGCTACTCTTGGCTAAGTTAGGTATGGCCAGGTATGGTTTGGATATTTTTGACTTTTGCGCTATACACCTCAATGCGGCGGACATCTACGCTCTACCGTGATCTAGTGTATTCTACTTGGCACAGGGGAGAACAGCAATAGCTTCCTCGATGCGTTAGGTTCAGCTAGGTTACGTTTGGTTTTGTTACGATTCGTTTGGTTGGGATATGAGACCTTTGAATTCTGTGCTGTAAACTGCTATTCGGAGGGCTTCTGCTCCCTACTGTGATCCAGTATGTTCTTCTTTTAACTTTGGATGCCAGCAATATTGGTTGCGGCACGTTATGTTGTGTCAGGCTACGTTCGGTTGGGTTAGGATTGGTCAGGTTTGGTAAGGTTATCTTTGACTCTTGTGCTGTACACGGCAATGCGGCGGATTTCAGCGATGTACTGTGCTCTAGTACATTCTGCTTGGCTCTGGGGAGGCCATTAATAGTGGCCATGTCGAGTTAGGTTGGGTTAGATTTCGTACGGTTATGCTACGTTTTGTTATGTTAGGAGAATATAGCTTCGACTCATTTGGTATACACTGGTGTTCGGTGGGCTCCTGCGGTCTAGTCTCCTGTAATACGTCCTGCTTTACTCTGGGGAGTTCAGCAATGGACCTCAGGGCGCGATAGGTTGAGTCAGTTTACGTTCGGTTAGGTTAGGTTAGGATAGGTTTGGTCAGGATGGCTTTGATATTCGTGCTATGAACTGTGATTCTGTGGTTCTCTGCCATCCACTGTGCTCTACTACATTCTGCATGGCTTTGCAGAGGCTAGCAGCCGTGGCTGCGGCACACTATGCTGAGGTATGTTGCGTATGGCTACGTTAGTTTGTGTTAAGTTCGGTAAGGATAGTCATGACTTCCGTGCTACGCATTGTTATTCTGCTGACTTCTTCGCTCTACTGTGCTCTAATGTGCCCTGCTTTTCCCGAGGAGTCTAGCAATAGTGGCCTTGACATCTTGGGATGGCTTAGATTACGTTTGGTTACGATGGGTTAGGCTGAGTTTGGTTGGTGGCTTTGACTTTCGTGCTATACACCGTTATTCTATGTATTCCCTCGATCTACCTTGCTCTAACATATTCTGCTTTACACTGGGGTAGCCAGCAGCAGTAGTCACGACACACTATGTAGAGTTATGTTACGTTCGGTTAGGTTAGGTCGGGTCAGGTTATGTTGGGATACATTTGTCTTTTTCGCTATACTCCTCAATTCGGCGGATTCCTGCGCTCCCCTGTGCTCCAGTATATTCTGCTTGGCTCCGGGGTGCCGGCAGCAGTTGTCGCGGCCCATTATGTTGTGTTCAGATGCGTCTGGTTATGTTAGGCTTGGCTAAGATTGGCTACTGTAGCTTCGACTTTCGTGCTATACACAGTTACTCGGTGGAATTGTGCGGCCTACTGTGTTCTAATATGCTCTGCTTCGTCTGGAGAGACCGGCAATAGTGGCCTCGACTGGTTATGTAGAGCTAGGCTACGTGTGGTTAGGCTAAGCTATATGAGGCTTGGTTAAGGTATCTTCGACTTTTGTGGCGTACCCTGCAGTGCGGTGGCCTTCTGCGCTCTACTGTGCCCAAGTATATCCTGCTTGGCGATGGGGCGGCCAGGAGTAGTGGTCTCGGCACGTTGGGTTTTGTTAGGCTACGTTCGCTTGTGTTACGCTTGGTTAGCTTATGATGGGGTAGCTTTGACTTTTAATCTATAAAGTGCGTTCCTATGGATTCCTGCGCCATGCGCTCCTGTAATATTTTCTGCTCGGCTATGTGGAGGCCAGCAATAATTTTCGCGGTACGTTAGGCGGAGGTATGTTACATTAGGTTATGTTACATTTGCCTTGGTTAGAATAGGATTGCTTCGACTTTTCTTCTATACACTGTTATGCCGTGGATTACTGTGCTGTTCTCTCTTCTAATATGTCCTGCTTGGCTCCTGGGATGCCTGCAAGTGCCTGGTGTGCACGTTAGTTTGCGTTACCTTACGTACGGTTTCGTCACGTTGGGCTACGATAACATAGGATAGCTTTGACATTTGTACTATACACCGCTATTCGGTTAATTTCGGTCCTATACATTGCTCCACCATTCTCCGCCGGACTGTATACGGTGGCCAGCAATAGCTGCAGTGGCATGCTAGTTTGTGTTAAGTTTCGTTTTGATAGCTTATGTTAGATTATGTTTGGGTAGGATAGCTTGGACTTTCGTGCTATACACTGTTATTCGGTGGATTTTTGCACTCATCTGTGATACACTATATTCTGCTACGCACTGGGGAGTCCATCAATTGCGGCCGCGGCCCGTTTGGTTAGGTTAAATTGGGCTGAGTTTGGTTTGCCGCGATTTTCTGCTGTACACAACGATAATGTGGATATCTGTGCTCTTCCCCCCTACAATATGTTACGCTAGGCTCTGCGGAGGACGGTAATGGTGGTCACGGCACGTTAGGCTGAGATCGGTTACGTTTGGCTATGTTACGGTAGGATTGGTTAGGACACGACAGCTATGACTTTTGCGCTATACACTGTTGCTCGGTGGATTTCTGCGCTCTACTCTGCTCTACTTTACCCTGATCGACTCTGGGGTGGCCGGCAACCGTGGTCGCTGCACGTTAGGTTGCGTTAGGTTACGTTTGGTTAGGTTAGGTTTGTCTGGGTTAGGTTAGGATATCCATGACCCTTCTGCACACATTGCCATCATTTGGACGCGTGCGGTCTACTCTCCTTTAGTATGTACTGCTCAGCGAAGGGGAGGCCAGCAACAGTGGCCTATGAACGTTAGGTCGGACTTGGTTGCGTTCGATTATGTTTCGTTTTGCTGGGTCAGGAGAAGATAACCTTTACTTGTGTGCCGTACACTGCTATTCGGCTGATTTCTGCGCTCTACGTTGCTCTGCCGTACCCTGCTCGACTCTGAGGTGGCCGGCAATAGTGGTCGCGGGGCGAGGGTTTGAGATAGATTACCGTTGGTCAGGCAAGCTTGGGCTAGGTTTGGTTATGATGGCATTGTCCTTTGTGACATACACTGCTATTCGACGTATCTCTGCACTCTACTGCGCTGTAATATGCTGTGTTTGGCTCTGGGGAGGCCAGCAATTATGGTCCCGGCACGTTAGTTTTGTTAGGTTACCTTCAGTTAGGTTACATTTATTTGGATTAGGTCTGGATAGCTTTGACTTTCCT
>NW_016917757.1:0-794 GCF_001483705.2 Eufriesea mexicana
GGGGTGTGTATGCCCACTTCAGTGTCTTTCGGTGGTGGTGGTTGTTTAAACAATTTAGGTTCTTATGCCTGTCGTCTAAGAGAATAATTTATCGGTCCTTGTCACGGTCTATCCCAGCGGTGGGTTAGTCGACGCTGAGTATGTGCAAGTCAAGGGATGCTTACAATAGAGGCATAAACAGGCCTCCACTTGACTTGGGACATTGCGGTCCTAGGGCCGCAACAACTCCATTACCACTACTTTTAGGATTAATCATTTTTAAATACCCTTCTAATTCATCGAATTCACTACGGTTACTTGTAAGTTTAGAACAAAACCCTGATTTATAAGGTAAAGTTTGATTAAAGCCTTGTATTCTTGAGTATTCACATATACCTCTTAAATTATTAAATATTTGTGGTGGTATTAAATAAGGGTCTATCTCCTGCATTATTTTGTGAATAAACTATACCACAATGTCCAATAATTGCTTGACCACGTGCATATTCAGCACCTTCACTTAATAAAAAATTAACATAATGTGTAGTTGCTGTTTCAATATTTTCAGTAAATTTAGTTCAATTTACATCTTGTCATTTCTCTGAAATAGTAAAAATATTAAATAATCAATATTACTAGTTGCAATTCCTATTGAACATCTAATTTCGCTATGTGTTGTAATTTCATCAAACAATTGATTACCAAGACTTTTCCAATTTTTAAATTCTTCCATTGTCATGAATATTAATGGGTCCTTAATAGCGACAATAATTTACGCCTTAATGTAAAATAAAGGGCGTTTAAACCCTTGAAAT
>NW_016917758.1:0-520 GCF_001483705.2 Eufriesea mexicana
CAAACAGAGTATAGTCGAGCAATGAGGAGCGCTGAAACCCACCGAATAGCAGTGCATATCGCAAAAGTCAAGGTTGTCCTACCCTAACAATGACAATCGTAACATAACCGAGCGTAACCTAACCCTGACGAGCCTACACCACAACTGCTGACCTCACAGAGCCCAGCAGAACATACTAGAGCACAGTAGAGCGCAGAAATCCGTCGCATTGAAGCGTAAAGCAGAAAAGTAAAAGATATCCAAACCTAACCCGACCTTACCTAACCTAACCGAACGTAACGAATCCCAACCTAACGTGTCTATCCAACTATTGCTGACCACCCATCGCCAAGCAGGGCATATTAGGGGACAGTAGAGCATAGAGGACCATAGAATGGAAGTGGATAGCACGGAAGTCAGAGATACCCTAACATAACATAAATAAACCTAACCAAACCTAACGTAACCTAACACAACATAACGAGACGCGGCCACAATTTCTGGAATACCCAGAGCAAAGCAGGAAGTATTAGATCACAGT
>NW_016917759.1:0-2984 GCF_001483705.2 Eufriesea mexicana
TCTAATATTCCCTGCTTTGCTCTGAGAAGGCCAAAAATAGTGACCGCGGCGCGTTAGGTTGAGATAGGTTTCGTTTAGGTAGGTTAGCTTTGGATATCCTAGACGTTTGTGCTCTACACTGGAATACGATGTACCTTTGCGCTCTACTGGACTCTAGTATGTTCTGCTTGGCTGTAGGGAAGCAGTCATTGAGGTCGCGACATCTTTGGTTGAGATGGGATACGTTTCGTTATGTTACGCTTGCTTGGGCTAGGTTCGGACAGCATGGACTTTTCTGCTATAAACTGCTATTCTGTGGATTCCTGCGCTCTGTTCTCCACTAACATGCTCTGCTTGACCTTGTGGAGGCCAGCAATACTGGTTCCGACACGTTAGGTTCAGTTATATTACTTTCGCCTAGGTTATGTTAAGTTGGGTTAGGTTAGGATATCTTTGGCTTTTGTGCCCAACACTGGCATTATATGGGTTTATGTGCCCTTCTGCGCTCTATCATATTGCGCTTGTCTCCGGGGACCACAGCAGTGGTCGCCGCGGCTGGATAGGTTGAGGTATGTTACGTTTGGTTAGGTTAGGAGATGGTACCATCGACTTTTTTACTGTATGCTGCTATTAGGTGAACTCTTGCGATACACTGTGACCTAATATGCTCTGCTTGGCGCTTTGGATGCCAGCAATACTGATCGCTGCACGTTAGGTTTAGTTAGGTTACGATTGGTCGGGTTAGGTTACTTTGGGTTCAGTTAGGATAGCTTTGACATATGTGCACAACACAGCTCTCCTGTGGACTTGTGGGCTCTACAGTGCTCTATCACATTCTGCTTGTCCCTGGGGACGCCAGTAATAGTGGTCGCCTCACGTTGGGTTCTGTTACGTTACGATGGCTTTTGTTATGTTAGGATCGGTTTGGTCAGGTCATCCCTGTCTTTAGTGCTACACACTGCTGTACGGTCGATTTCTACGTACCGCATTGCTCCACCATACTCTGCTCGTCTCTGTGGAGGCCAGTAATAGAGGTCTCGTCAAGTTAGGTTGAGTTAGGCTGCGTTCGGTTAGGTTACGTTCCTTCTTGTTAGGTTAGGATGGCTTTGACATTCGTGGTATACACTGTTATTCTGCGGACTCCTGCGCTCTACAATGCTCTACCGTATTCTGCTTGGCTCTGGGGAGTTCAGCAATAGTGGTGTAGTGCGGATTGGTAGAGCTATGTTACGTTCGATGATGTTACGATTGGTTAGGTTAGGAGAGGATAGCTTCGACTTTTGCGCTGTACACTGCCATTCCGTGGATTTCTGTGGTCTCCTCTGCTCTGGTATGTTCTGCTGGGCTCTAGGCAAGCCAGCAATAGAGGTATCGGCACGTTAGGTTGGGTTAGGATACGTTTGGTTATGTTACGTTGTCTTAGGTTAGGTTTGGATAGCTTCGACTATTCTGCTACAGACTGCGATTCTATGGATTTCGCTAATATGCTCAGATTAACATTGTGGAGTCTAATAATACCGGTCGCGGCACGTTAGGTTGATTTTGATTACGTTGGGTTATGTTAATTTAAGGTGGGCTAGCTTAGGGTATCT
The DNA here is from genome assembly GCF_001483705.2 of Eufriesea mexicana. NCBI lineage: Eukaryota > Metazoa > Arthropoda > Insecta > Hymenoptera > Apidae > Eufriesea > Eufriesea mexicana. The sequence continues at coordinate 1,572 of NW_016917759.1, forward strand.
TCAACTTTTGCGCTCGACACAGATATTCTATGAACTCCTATGCTCTACTGTGTTTTATCATACTCCGTTTGCCTCTGGGGACGCCAGCAGCAATGGTCGGGCCACGTAAGCTTGAGTTATGCTTCGTTTGGTTCGGTTAGGTTAGGTTAGGCTAGGGTTGGTCAGCATATCTCCGACTTTTGTGATATTCACTGCAAAGCGGTCTATTTTTACGCTCTGGCGTTCTCTAGTATATTCCGCATGGCTTTGCGGTGACCAGCACTAGTGGTCCGGGCACGTAAGTTTGGGTTATATTGCGTTTGGCTGTGTGAGGCTTTGTTATGTTAGGACAGGGTGGATCTGACTTCTGTGCCATGCACTGCTTTTCGGTGGATTTCTGAGGTATACTGTGTTCTAATACGTTCCGCTTAGCGCTGCAGAGGCCAGCAGTAGTGGACTAGGAACGATGGGTTGAGGTAGGTTGAATTTGGGAATGTTACGATTGATTAGGTTAGGAGGCGGTATCCGAAATTTGTGATGCACACTGGCATTCGGTGGATTTCTGCGCTCTACTGTAATCTCATATGTTCAGCTGGTCTCTGGGAAAGACAGCAATAGTGGTCTCGGCACATTGCGCATTGTCGGGCTACGTTTGGTTTTGTTAGGTCAGGTCAGTTTGAGTTAGGATACCTCTGGCTATTGTGCTTTACACGGCAACGCGGCGGATTTCTGTGCTCTACTGTGCTCTGGTCTATGCTGCTTGGCATTGTGGTAGTCAGCAGTAGTGATGCAGGGCGGTTAGGTGAATTTAGTTTACGTTCGTTCGTATCATGTTTGGTTAGGTTAGGCAAGGACAGCTTTGAGTCTTGCGCTGTGCACTGATATTCAGCGGATTTCTGCGCTCTACTGTGATATAGTATGCTCTGTTCTGCTCAGTGCAGGCCAGAAAAACTGGTCGCGGCACGTTATAAGGAGATGCCTTTCGTTTGGTTAGGTTAGGTTAGGATAGGTTTGGTCGGGATACCTTGGACTCTTGTGCCAATCACTGCAGTGCGGTTGATTTCTACGCTCTACTGTGCTCTAGCATGTCCTGCCTGGCTCTGCGGAGGCCAGCAATAGTGGTCTCGGCTCGTTAGGTTGAGTTAGGTTACGCTCGGTTAGGCTAGGTTTGCCTGGGTTTGTTAATGATAGCTATGACTCCTCTGCAATAGATTGCCGTTCTATGGAATTCTGCGCCCTACACTCCTTTAGTAAGCTCTGCTCGGCGATGGGGAGGCCCGCAATAGTGATCAAGGCACGTTAGGTTGTGTTAGGCAACGTTTGGCTTGTTTATGTTTGATTGGGCTGGCTTTGGGTAGCTACGACCTTCGAAGTATACACTGCTATTCGGTGGATGTCAGCGCTCTACTATGCTCTGCTCGAATGTGGGAAGGC
>NW_016917759.1:11392-11614 GCF_001483705.2 Eufriesea mexicana
ACAGCAGTCTATAGCACAAAGGTCGAGGATAGACTGGCCGAGATTAGCCTAATATAACCAAACCAAACGTAACGCAACTAAACCTAATGTGCCGAGACAACTATTGCTGGGCTCCCCAGAGCCAACCAGGATATACTAGGCCACAGTAGAGCGCAGAAGTCGGCCGCATGTTGGTATAAAGCAGAAAAGTCAAAGATACCATATCCTAATCCGTCCTAACCT
>NW_016917760.1:0-785 GCF_001483705.2 Eufriesea mexicana
TGTGCTATATACTGCCATTCGGTTGATTTCTGCACTCTAGCGTGCTCTAATATGTTCTGCTCGCTCCTGGGGAGGACAGGAATAGTTTTGCGGGCTCGTTAAGATTAGCTATTCTACGGTTGGTTGGGTTAGGGAAGGTTGGGTTTTGTAAGGATGGCTTTAGCTGTACGCTGCCATTCGTTGTGTCACTGCGCTCTGCGGTGCTCTAATGAGTTCTGCTCGGCTCTGGGGAGGCAAGCATTGGTGGTCTCGGGCCGTTACGTTTACTTAGGCTACGTTCGGTTATGTTAAGTTTGGTTTTGTTAGGATAGGGTAGCTTCGACAATTGTGATATGCACTGAGATCCTCTGAAATCCTGCGCACCACATTGCTCTACTATTCTCTGCTCGTCACTCTGGAGTCTAGCCGCAGTGGTCTTGGCACGTTAGTTTGTGTCAGGTTTCGTTTAGTTCTGTTACGTTTTGTAGGGTTAGGATAGGGTGACTTCCACGTTTCAGCTATGCGGTGCTATTCGGTGGATTTCTGCGCTCTACGTTGCTCTACTTCACCGTACTCGACTCTGGGGAAGCCAGCAATAGTTGTGGTCCACGATAGGTTGTGTTAGAATACTTTTGGTTTGGCTAGGGTCGGATAGGTTTGGTTAGGATGGCTTTAACTTTTGTGATATACACTTCTATTAGGTGAATTTTTGCGACCTACTATGCTCTAATATGACACGCCTTGCTCCCGGGAGGCCAGCAATTGTGGCCTCGTGTCATTAGGTTTAGTGACAGTACGTGTGGCTA
>NW_016917761.1:0-1321 GCF_001483705.2 Eufriesea mexicana
GCATAGCTGTGTACAGCACGAATGTCAAAGCTACCATATACTATCCTAGCCAAACCTAGCCTATCCGTACGCCGCATAACTCAGCCTAACGCGCCGACAACTCAATTGCTGGCCTACCCAGGCATAAGCAGAGAACACTAGAGGATAGTGGAGCACAGGAATCCACCGAATGGCAGTGTGTAGCACAAGAGTCAACGCAATCCTATCCCAACCTAGCCAAGCGAAACATGAGCAGACGTAATGTAACCCTAACTGACGTGCCACGACCGCTACTGCTGGCCTCACGAGAGCTAAGCAGAGCATAGGAGAGCAATGTAGAACGCTGAAATCGGCCGGCAGCTCTGTATAACACGAAGGTCATATCTGTTTCAACCAAACCTAGCCAAGTCTAACACAACCAAACGTAACATAACTCAACCTAAGAGCCTGCCGGGAGCATTATTCCTGGAGTCCACAGAGACAAGCAATGTGTGGTAGCGCATTAGAGATCACAGAAGTCCATAGAGTAGCAGCGTGTAGCACAAACTTCTAAGCTATCCTAACCCAACACATCATAACGTAGCCTAACCAAACATAAACTAGCTCAGCCAAACGTGCCGAGACCACTATTGCTGCCCCCACCAGAGCCAAGTAGAACACATTCGAGGGGAGTAAAGCGCGGATATCAATAGAATCGGAGTACATAGCAGAATATTCGAAGCTACAACGTCCTAACATATCCATACGTAACATCATAGAACGTAGCTTACCTGAACCTAGCGTGCTGAGAGAAATATTGCTTGACTACCCTGGGCTAAGCAGAATTTACTGGAGCGCAGCAGAGCGCAGAAATCCGCCGCATTGCTGTGTGTAGCACAAAAGTGGAATATACCCTAACCCAATATGTCCTAACCTTACGTGACCGAAAGCAACTTAACACAACCTGACATGCCGCGGCCACGGTTGCTGGCATGCGCAGAGCCAAGCAGAACATGTTAGTACAGAATTTAGTGAAGAGTTGAGCACAGAAATACATAGAATCGCTGTGTGTATCGGAAAGGTCTAAGCTACCCGTGCCCAATCCGAACCAACTGTACCTTACCAAACATTGCCTAATTCAACATAACGTGCCGCGACCAATATTGCTGGGCACGTAGGGCCAAGTACAGCATAGTACAGCACAGTAGAGCGCAGAAATCCACCGAAGGGCAGTTCATAGCACAAAATTCAAATTTACCCTATCCTTACCTATCCAAAGGTAACATAACCTTACGTAGCGTAACACAGAATAACGTGCCGTGACATGTACATCTGGCCCGCGCATAGCCGAGCAGAACGTACT
>NW_016917762.1:0-535 GCF_001483705.2 Eufriesea mexicana
TACTTGCCAGAGAATAGGTCTATTCAAAATCTATAATCTGTTGTAACTTGGTTAGTAGGTCGCATGACATGTGCAACCAATGATATGTACAGCCATCTACTTGCCAGAGAATGGGTCTATTCAAAATTTATAACCTGTGATAGCTGGGTGAATAGATCGCCTAACGCATTCAATCCAATGGCAGGTACAGCCATCTACTTACCAGAGGAAAGGCCTATTCAAAATCTACACTCTGTTATAGCTTGGTGAATAGGTCGCATAGCGCCTTCAACCAATGGCAAGTACAGCCATATACATGCCGGAGAATAGGTCTATTCAAAATCGATGACCTGTTATAGCTTGGTGAATAGATCGCCTAACGTATTCAATCCAATGACAAATACAGCCATCTACGTGCCAGAGAATAGGCCTATTCAAAATCTATAACCTGTTGTAACATGGAGAATAGGTCGCCTAACGCCTGCAATCCAATAGCAGGTACAGCCATCTACTTGCCTGAGAATCGGTCCATTCAAAATCTATAATCTGTTATAGC
>NW_016917763.1:0-269 GCF_001483705.2 Eufriesea mexicana
AGGTTGGGACAGGGTAGCTTTGACTTCTGCGCTGTACACCGCAATTCGGTGGACTCCTGCCCTTTACTTTCCTCTAATATGCACTATTTGGCGCTGCGGACGAAAGCAATGATGTTCTCGGCACGTTAGTTAGAGTTAGGCTACGTTTGGCTAGGTTACGCAATGCCAGGTCACGTTAGGTTATGTCTGGCTTTCGTGATTTGCACAGCAGTGCGGCTGATCTCGGCGCTCTTCGTTGCAATAGTATACTCTCCTTTGCTCTGGAGAGG
>NW_016917764.1:0-411 GCF_001483705.2 Eufriesea mexicana
CGCCATGCTACAGAATCTGGCTGGAAAATTCAATTTTGCTGACATTTTCAACTAATATCGTGGAGCGCTACCTTTCTTGCATAAATAAGGAGGAAAGATTCTATTTGCGTGCTATTGCCGCTCAAGTGCTGTGGAATCTGGCTGGAGAATGCAATTTTATTGATATCTTCCACTAATATTGTGGTGAGCTGTCCTTCTTGCACAAATAAGGAGGAAAGATTCTACTGGCCTGCTATAGCCATTGCAATGATATAGAATGTGCTTGGCAGATTCAATTTTATTGACATTTTCGACTAATATCGAGATGAATCTTTCTTGTATAAATAAGGAGAACAGATTCTATTTTCCTGCTATAGCCGTTTCAGTACTATAGAATCTGGCTGGAAAACTCAATTTTATTAACATTCTTGA
>NW_016917765.1:0-1001 GCF_001483705.2 Eufriesea mexicana
GCTCTACAATATTATGCTGAGCCTTCGGAATGCCAGCAATGTTGGCATCGGCACGTTAGTTTGGGTTAGGCTACGTTTGGTTAGTTTAGGTTGGGTTGTGGTCGGTATCGGTAGCTTTGACTTTCGAGCTATACACTGTTGTTCGGTAGGCTGCTGCGCTCGACAGAGCTCTACTACATTCTGCTTGACCCAGGGAAGGCCAGCAATAGTTCTCGCGGCAAGCTGTGTTGGGGAAGGATACGATTGGTTACGATACGCTAGCTTGGGTTTGGTCTGGATAGATATAACTTTTGTGATATACACTGCGTTCCTATGGACTTCTGCCCCTCCTATCCTCTAGTATGTTCCGATCGACACTGTGGAGGCCAGTAATAGTATCCGGGGTACGTTAGTTTGAGCTATGTTTCGTTAGGTTACGTTAAGATTGGATATATTAGGATAGGCTAATTTGCTATTTGTGATACACACTGGTATTCGGAGGATTTCTGTGCTCTTATGTGCCCTGACATGCTATGCTAGGCTCTGCGGAGGCCAACAATATTGGTCTCGTCGCGTTATCTTGGGCTACACTAGGTTTGGATAGGTTAGGTTAGGCCAAGTTATGTTACGATATGTGTGACTTTTGTGCTGTACACAGCAATGCGGTGCATTTCTGCGCTCTGCTGTGCTGTAGTATATTCCGCTTGGCTATGTGGATGCCAGCAGTATTGGTCTCGGCGCGTTATCTGAGTTACGTCACGCATGGCTATGTTTCGTTTGGCTATGTTAGGAACATGTAGCTTTGACTTTTGTGCTATACATAGCTATTCGTTGTATTTCCGTACCCTAATTTTCCGTACCCTACGTATCTCTGCTATACCCTGCTAGACTCTCCGGAGGCCAGCAATGGTTGCCGCCGCACGTTATCTTGTGTAAGATTACGTTTGGTTTGGTTTGGTTACGTTGTGTTAGGCTATGATAGCTTCGTCCTGTGCGCTATCGCAGTCAGCTTGTCTCTGTGG
>NW_016917766.1:0-280 GCF_001483705.2 Eufriesea mexicana
CAAGAAAGTTACATCACCACGATATTATTCGAAAATGTCAATAAAGTTGTATTTTCGAGGCAGGCACTATAGCATTGTATTGGCTATAGCACGGCAATAGCTTCTGTCCTCCTTATTTCTACAAGAAAGATAGCTCACGACGATATTAGTCGAAAATGTTAATAAAATAGAATTTTCCAGACAGATTCTATAGAAATGCAATGGCTATAACTCGCCAAAAGAATTCTTCCTCCTTATTTATGCAAGAATGTTGGCGCACCACGATATAAGTCGAAAATGT
>NW_016917767.1:0-2059 GCF_001483705.2 Eufriesea mexicana
GACTTTTCCGCCATATACTGCGATTCGTTGGATTTCCGCTCCCTACTCTCGTCTAGTATATTCTGCTTGTCTCTGGAGGTCAGCGGTATTGGTGGCGGCACGTTAGTTTGTGTTTGGCTACGTTTGGCACTGTTACGAAGAGATAGGTTACGATCGGTTACTTCCACTTTTGAGCTATAGACTGCTCTTCGGTGGATTTCTCCGCTATACTGCACTCTAATAAGCCCTGTTTTGCTCGGTGGGGGGGATCGTTGCTCTGCTATAATCTACTCGACTCTAGAGAGGCCAGCAACGGCTGTCGTGGCACTACAGTTTGTGTTATGTAGCGTTCGGTTAAGTTAGGTTAGGTTAGGTTTGGCTGGGATATATTTCACTTTTGTGCTGTACCCTGCTACCCGGTGAATTTCTGCGCTCTACTGTGCTCTTATATATACTGCTTTGCACTGGGGATGCCAACGGATGTGGCCCCGGCACCTAAGTTTGAGATAGACAACGTTTGGTTGTGCTATGTTTGGTAAGTTTAGGATAGGATAGCAATGACTTTTATGCATAGGCCGCTATTGGGCGCGTTTCTGCGCTCTGCTGTGCTCTAGTGTTCTGCTTGGCTCTGGGGAAGCCAGCAGTATTTGTCTCGGCACGTTACTATGTGTTATGTTGCGTTTGGCCATGTTACGTTAGTTTAGGTTAGTACAGGATAGCTTTGATTTTTGTGCTATACACTGCTATTCGATGAAAGCCTGCGCTCTACATTCCTCTAGTATACTCTGACCGACTCTGGGCAGACCGGAAATAGCGGTCGTGGCCCGTTAGTTTGTGTTACGTTACGATCTGTTAGGTTAGGTTGCGTAGTGCTATGGTAGGTCGCCATCAACTTTGCGCCACACTCTGCTATTATATGGTCTTCTGTGCATTTCTGTGCGCTATAAAACTCTGCTTGTCTCGGTGTACGCCAACAATAGTGCCCTCCGCACGTTATGTTTAGTTGTGTTGCGTTTGGTTTTGTCATGTTTTGGTACGTTTGGTAGAGATGGCTACGGCTTTTGCGCCATACACTGCTTTTCGGAAGGTTCCAGCGTTCTACATTGCACTTATGTAATCTGCTTGACTCTAGTGTGGCCAGTAGCAGCGGCTGTGGCACGACATATTCAGATACTCTACTTTCGGTTAGGTTACGTTCGGCCTGATTTGGTTATGATACCATAGACTTTTGTGTTATATGCATTTATTCGGTGGATTCCTGCCCTCTACTTCGATCTCCTCTAACTTGATAGACACTGGGGAGGCCGGAAATAGTGGCCGCGGTACGTTACGTTGTGTTTGTCTACGTTATGTTAGGCTATGTTGGATTGGGTTAGGTTTGGATATCTCTTACCTTTCTGCTGTATACTGCGATTCTATGGACTTCTGCGCCCTATTTTCCTCTGATATATTCTGCTTGGCACTCGCGAGGCCAGCAATAGTGGTGGTGGCACGTTAGGTTGTATTCTGTTACGTTTGGTAGTGTAACGATTGGTTAGGTTAGGATATGTTGCCACACACTTTTGTGCTGCATACTGCTTTTCGGTGGATTTCTCCTCTCTACTGTGCTCTACTACACTCTGATTGACCCTGTGGTGGCCAGTAGTAATTGTCTCGGTGCGTAAGGTTGAGTTATACCACGTTCGTTTGGGGTACGTTAGTTTGGGTTAGGAACCGACAGCTGCTACCTTCGTGGTGTAACCTGTTGTTCGATGCATTTCTGCGCTCTACTGTTCTCTAGTAAGTACTGCTTGGCTCTGGTGGGCCAGCAATTGTTGTCTCGGCACGTTAAGTACAGATAGACAACGTTTGGTTATGCTACGCTTGATAAGGCTGGGATGGGATAGCTATAACTTTTATGCTATAGACCGCTCTTAGGTGCGTTTCCGCGCTCTGCTGCGTTCTAGTATGTACTACTTGGCTCTGGGGACATCAGAAATATTGGTCTCAGCACGTTAGTCTGTGTCATGTTGGGCTTGGTTAGGTTTGGTTTGGCTAGGCTTGGTTTGGATATGTCTAACTTTGGGCTATGGGCTGCAAT
>NW_016917768.1:0-306 GCF_001483705.2 Eufriesea mexicana
CTAATATCGTGGTGAGTTAACTTTCTCGCATAAGTACGATGGAAAGATTCTATTGGCATGCTATAGGCTTTGCAATGCTATAGAATCTGGCTGGAAAATTCAATTTTATTGACTTTTACGACTAACATCGTGGTGCGCCAACTTCCTTGCATAAGTAGGGAAGAAAGATTATTTTGGCGTGCTGTAGTCATTGCAACGCTGCAGAAACGGGATGGAAAGTTCAATTCTATTGACATTTTCAATTAATATCTTGGTGAGCCAACTTCCTTGCATAAGTAAGGAGGGAAGATCCTTTTGGCGTGCTAT
>NW_016917769.1:0-218 GCF_001483705.2 Eufriesea mexicana
GTCATAGCTTGGAGAATAGGTCGCCTAACGTCTTCAACCAATGGCAAGTACAGCCATCTACTTGCCAGAGAATTGGTCTATTCAAAATCTATAACCTGTTATCGCTTGGCGAATAGTTCGCATAACGCCTTCATTCCAATGGCAAGTACAGACACCCTCTTGCCAGAGAATAGGCCTATTCAAAATCTACAATCTGTTATTTCTTGGTGAATAGGTCG
>NW_016917770.1:0-834 GCF_001483705.2 Eufriesea mexicana
TAGACCAATACTGGCAAGTAGATGGCTGTCCTTGCCATTGGTTGAAGACGTTAGGCGACCTATACCCCAAGCTATAGCAGATTTTATATTTTGAATAGACCTATTCTCTGGCAAGTAGATGGCTGTACTTACCATTCGATTGAAGGCGTTAGGCGATCTATTCACCAAGCTGTAGAAGGTTTTAGATTTTGAATAGACGTATCTCTGGCAAGTAGATGGCTGTACTTGCCATTGGTTAAAGGCGTTAGGCGACCTACTCACCAAGCTATTACAGATTATTGAGTTTGAATAGACTTATTCCCTGGCAAGTATCTGGCTGTACTTGCCATTGGATTGCAGGCGATAGGCGATATAATCACCAAGCTATGGCAGCTTATAGGTTTTGAATAGACTTATTCTCCGGCAAGTAGATAGATGTACGTGCCATTGGATTCAAGGCGTTGGGCGATCTATTAACCAAGCTATAACATGTTATAGCTTTTGTATAGACCTATTCTCTGGCAAGTAGATGGCTGTACTTGCCATTGGTTGCAGACATCAGGCGACCTATTAACCAAGCTACAACATATTATAGATTTTGAATAGACCAATTCTCTGGCAAGTAGATGGCTGTACTTGCCATTGGATTGAAGGCGTTATGCCATCTATTCGCCATGTTACAACAGGTTAGAGATTTTGTATATACCTATACTCTGGCAAGTAGATGGCTGAACTTGCCATTGGATTGAAGGCGTTAGGCGGTCCATTCACCAAGCTATAACAGGTTATAAATTTTGAATAGACCAATTCTGGCAAGTAGATGGCTGTACTTGCCATTGGTTGAAGACGTTAGGC
>NW_016917770.1:1156-1660 GCF_001483705.2 Eufriesea mexicana
CTTGAATGGACCGATTCTCAGGCAAGTAGATGGCTGTACTTGCCATTGTATTGAATGCGTTAGGCGATCTATTGACCAAGCTGTAGGAGGTTACAGATTTTGTATAGACCCTTGCTCTGGCAAGTAGATGGCTGTACTTGCCATTGGATTGAAGGCGTTAGGCGATCTATTCACCAAGCTACAACAGATTATAGATTTTGAATAGACTTATTCCCTGGCAAGTATCTGGCTGTACTTGCCATTGGATTGCAGGCGATAGGCGATCTAATCACCAAGCTATGGCAGCTTATAGGTTTTGAATAGACTTATTCTCCGACAAGTAGATAGATGTACTTGCCATTGGATTGAAGGGGTTATGCCATCTATTCGCCATTCTATAACAGGTTATAGATTTTGAATATATCTATTCTCTGGCAAGTACATGTCTCTACTTGCCATTGCATTGAAGACGTTAGGAGATCTATTCACCAAGCTATAACGGATTATAGATTTTGAATAGACCCA
>NW_016917771.1:0-665 GCF_001483705.2 Eufriesea mexicana
TAGGTTTTGAATAGACTTATTCTCTGGCAAGTAGGTGGCTGTACTTGCCATTGGATTGATGGCTTTTGGCCGCCTATTCTCCATGCTATAACAGGTTATAGATTTTGAATAAACCTATTCTCTGGCAAGTAGATGACTGTACTTGCCATTGGATTGAAGGCGTTAAAGATCTATTCACCAAGCGATAACAGGTTATAGATTTCGAATAGACCAATTCTCTGGCAAGTAGATGGCTGTACTTGCCATTGGATAGCAGGCGACAGGCGATCTAATCACCAAGCTATGGCAGCTTATAGGTATTGAATAGACTTATTCTCTGGCAAGTAGATGGGTGTACATGCCATTGGATTGATGGCGTTAGGCCATCTATTCTCAATGCTGTAACAGGTTATATATTTTGTATAGACGTATTCTCTGGCAAGAAGGTGGCTGTACTTGCCATTGGATTGTAGGCGTTCGGCGATCAATTCACCATGCAATAACAGGTTATAGATTTTGAATAGACCTATTCCCTGTCATGTAGATGGCTGTACTTGCCATTGGACTGAATGCGTTGTTCGTTCTATTCACCAAGCTATAGCAGGTTATAGACTTTGAATAGGCCTTTTTTCTGGCAAGAAGGAGTCTGTACTTGCCAATGGATTGAAGGTGATAGGCGATCTATT
>NW_016917772.1:0-667 GCF_001483705.2 Eufriesea mexicana
TATCTTTCCACCATATTTATGCATCACAGTTAGCGCAGCGCAATGCTAGCCGAAAATGTCAATAAAATTATATTTTTCAGCCAGTTTGTATTTCATTGCAATGTCTATAGCGCGCCAATAGAATCTTTCCTCCTTTTTCATGCAAGAAAGTCAGCTCACAACGATATTAGTCGAAAATGTCAATAAAATTGAATTTTCCAGCCAGATTCTAGTGCATTGCCATGGCTATAGCAGGCCAATATAATATTTCCTCCATATTTAAGCAAGAAAGATGGCTCACCACGATATTAGTCGAAAATGTCAATAAAATTGAATTTTCCAGCCAGATTCTAGTGCATTGCCATGGCTATAGCAGGCCAATATAATATTTCCTCCATATTTAAGCAAGAAAGATGGCTCACCACGATATTAGTCGAAAATGTTAATAATGCTAGATTTTCCAGACAGATTCCATGGATTTGCTATGGATATCGCACGCCAATAGAATCCTTCCTCCTTGTTTATGCAAGAAAGATAGCCCACCACGATATTAGTCGAAAATGTCACTAAAATTGAGTTTTCGAGCCAGATGCTATAGCATTGCAGTGGCTATAGCACGCCAACAGAATCTTTCCTCATTATTTATGCATGAAAGTTAGATCGCCACGATATTAGACGAAAGTGTCAA
>NW_016917773.1:0-537 GCF_001483705.2 Eufriesea mexicana
AATTCTATAGTATCTGGATGCAAAATTCAATTTTATTTTCATTTTCGGCTAATATCGTGGTGAACTGACATCCTTGCATGCGTAAGGAGGAAAGATTCTACTGGCGATCTATAGCCATTGCAATGCTACACAATCTGGCTGGAAAATGTAATTTCATTGACATTTTCGACTAATCTCGTGGTGCGGTAACTTTTTTGCATAAATACGGAGGAAAGATACTATTGGCCAGCTATGGCCATTGCAATTCTATAGTATCCGGATGGAAAATTCAATTTTATTGACATTGTCGACTATTATCGTGGTGTGCTGACATCCTTGCATGTGTAACGGGGAAAGATTCTACTGACGAGATATAGCCATTGCAATGCTATAAAATCTGGTTGGAAAATTCAATTCTATTGACATTTTCGACTTATATCGTGGTATCGTGGTGAGCTAACCTTCTTGGATGAATATGGACGAAATATTCTATTTGCGTGCTATAGCCATTGCAATTTTGTAGTATCTGGATGGAAAATTCAATTTTATTAACATTTT
>NW_016917774.1:0-469 GCF_001483705.2 Eufriesea mexicana
ATGCACTAGGGTGCAGTAGTGTGCAGATATCCACCGCATGGCAGTGTACAGCACAGGAGTTGAGGATATCCTAACCTCGCCTGACATAACCGTCCATAACGTAAGTGATCCTAACGTGACACGGCCACTATTGCTCACCACCTCAGGGTCGATCGGGGTATAGTAGAGCAATGTAGAGCGCAGAGATCGACCAAATAGCAGTGTGTAGCACAAGAGACGAAGATAACCTAACATAACATGACCAAGCCTAACCTAGCCTAACGTAGCATTGCTCGACGTAACCAGCCGCGGCAGCTGCTGCATGCAGGTCAGAACGTTGTACAGCACAGTGGGTCACAGGAATCCTCAGGCAAAGCAGGAACGTCGAAGGTGTCCAAGGAAACATAACCTGACCTAACCTAACAGGACGCAACGTAACAAAAGCTCACGTGCCACGACCGCTGTCGCTCGCATCCCAAGGGTCGAGAGG
>NW_016917775.1:0-1338 GCF_001483705.2 Eufriesea mexicana
CTTTGACTTTTGTGCTGTACACTGCTATTAGCTGTACTTCGGCCCTCCAGTGTGCTCTAGTATGTTCTGCTCGGCTCTGTGGGGCGCAGCAATTGTGTCCTCGGAACGTTACGTTGTGTTGGGCTACGCTTGGTTAGGTTACGGTTACATGGATAGAGTTTGTGTAACTATCAGTTTTGTGCTATACACCGCGATTCTATAGATTTCGACGATCTACTGTCCTCTAATATGTTCTGCTCGACTCTGCGGATGCCTGCCATAGTGGTTGCGGAGGGTTAGATTTAGCTATGTTACGTTTGGTTATGTTAAGTTTGTATATATTAGGATATTGTTTCTTTGACTTTTGTGTTATACACTGATGTTCGGTGGGTTTGTGCGCTCTAGTGTGCTCTACTATATTCTGCTTGACTCTGGGGAGACCAGCAATAGTGGTTTCGGCGCGGCAGGTTTCGTAACGTTACGTATGCTCTTGTTACGTTTAGCAAAGGTAGGACACGGTAACCTCGACTTTTGTGCTATACACTACTGTTCGGTGGATTTCTGCTTTCTACTGTTCTCAAGTATGTTCTGCTTGCCTATCCAGAAATATTGAAAAAGTCACGTTATATTGAGTTACACTACGTTTCGTTGGGTTAGGGTGTGCCGGGTTATGTCAGGTTTCGTTTGACTTTTGCGCTATACACTGATATTCGTAGGAACTCTACGCTAGATTGTGCTCTACTATATTCAGCTTAGCCCTGGGCAGGCCAGCGGTAGTTGTCGCGTTGCGTTCGGTTGTGCCATGTTACGTTTCCTTGTGTTAAGATTGGATATATAAGGATAGGAATGCTCTGACTTCTATGCTATAAACTGCTATTCAGTGTACTTCTACGCTCTGCTGTTCTCTAGTATGCTCTGCTTGGCTCTGTGAAGGCTAGTAATAGTAGTCTCGGCACGTTAGTTTGTGCTGTACTACGTTCGGTTATGTTACGTTTGACGAGGTTGGGATACTGTTGTATAGACTTTTGTGTCCTACACAGCTTTCCGCAGACTTCTGCTATCTACTGTGTTCCTGTCTTTCCTGCTCGTCTCTGCGTGGGGGCAGCATTACTGGCCTCGTTAGGCTGGGGTATGTCTCGTATCGTTACGTTGGATTTGGTTAAGCTCCGTCAAGTTATCTCCGACTTTCATGCTATACACAGCAGTTCGGATTATTTCTGCGCTCTACTCTGCTCTACTATATTCTGCTTGGCTTTGGGGAGGCCAGCAGTAGTGGCAACGGCGCGTTAGGTTGAGCTATGTTACGGTTATTTGGGCCATGTTAGGATGGTTTGGTCAGGATTCCTTTGATCTTTGTAG
>NW_016917776.1:0-870 GCF_001483705.2 Eufriesea mexicana
TGGCCTCCCCAATGCCAAGCAGGGTGTATTAGAGGCGAGTAGCGCGCAGAGGTCCATAGAATGTCAGTATATGGCACGAAAGTCAAAGCTATCCTGACCAAACTTATCCTAAGCTAACCTAAACAGACGTTTAAAGCTCTACCCAACGTGACACGGCCGCTATTCCTGGCGTCCCGAGAGCCGAGGTGAGTATAGTAGAGCAGTGTAGAGAGCAGTAATCCACGGAATAGCAGCGTGTGGCACAAAAGACGAAGTTATCCTATCCGAATCTAGCCAAGCGTGGCATAACCGAAAGCAGCACAACTCTGCCCAACGTGCCGGGACCAATATTGCTGGCCTCCACGGAGACAAGCGGAATATACAAGAGCACAGCATAGCGCAGAAAGCCACTGCACTGCTGTTTATATCAGAAAAGTCAAAGACATCCCGACCAAACCTGACCTAGACGAACAGAACATAGCATAGCTCAACCTATAGTGCTGAGACCACTACTGCTGGCCTCCACCGAGCCAAGCAGACCATATTGGAGCAGAGCAGAGCGCGGAAGTCCATAAGATTGCAGTGCACAGCACAATAGTCGTAGCTACCCTATCCTAAAGTAGACATACGTAACAGAACCGAACTTATCATGGCTATACCTAGCGTGACGAGACCAATATTGGTTGCCGCTCCAGAGCCAAGCAGAATATACCAGAGAAAAGTAGAGCATATTAATCCGCCACATTGCAGTTTATACCAAAAAAGTCAAAGGTATCCATGCCTAACCTAACAGAGCATAGTATATCCAAATGTAACCTAAATCAACCTAACGTCCCTAGGCCACTATTGCTGGGCTCCCCATCGCCAAGTGGAACATATTAGCGGAGAGTG